>NC_133618.1:163723380-163910880 GCF_048593235.1 Sminthopsis crassicaudata
GGAGAGAAAAATCAGAGCAAAAGGGGAAAAAACATGAGAGAACATAGCATGTGTTGATTTACATTCAGTCTCCTTAGTTTTTCTTTTTTTCTGAATGCATATGGCATTTTCTGTCTCATCTATTGGGATTGCTTTGGATCACTGAATCTTTACTTTCACTCTCCCCATTTATTCAAATTGTTGCCAAATCTTGTGTTTCTTCTTCTATGACATGTTTCTCAGCTATCTTCTTCCCTTATTGTTATAGCTATCACACTATTTCAGGTTCTCATTACCTCTCCTGGAATACTGCAAATGCTTCCAATGGACTTCCCTTACTCTCCTCCCCTCAAGTCTCAACCCACTTCCTCCATCCTCCACATAGACACCGATGATATCCTAAAACACAAGTCTCTCCCACTCCTCAATAAGCTCTAGTGGTTCCTTATTGATCAAATTCTATTTCATTTTTATTTCATCCTTTATAAATTTCTATTTTGAATGAGTTTTACATCATCCATAATTAGTATGAACATTATTGTTGGATTTTTTGTCCTTTATTCCTAAAGAAGATCATGACTTTGAGAAGATGATGTCATGATGCAAGCGAATTAGATTTAAGTGGGGGAAGGCAGTGAGAAGTCACCAGTCTTACTTTCTTCTGCAGATCCTGGGTCAAGTGACAAAACATAGCTCAGCCCTGGCTGCAGGGGGAAACGTTGGCTTTTTTAAGCTAAGGTCTTTCCCAGAGCTCAATTTGTCTGAGGCAACATACAATCAATGATTAAGATTAGGTAAGAAATGAGGCCCAAAAATTGGTATCTTTTATCTAGTAAAAAAAAAAAAAAAAAAAAAAGCAGTTTGGGAGGGGAAAAACCTTGTTATTTATATTCATTCTGAGCCATCAGAACCCAAACTCTGATTAAGATAGGATTGGTCTGGGGTTTATTGTTGGGCAATTAGTGAGAATAAGAATGATTTGCACTAAGGTCCTTAAAAAAAATCTAGTTTATGAAATCTATTGGAGGTTTCAGCAATCAAAATTTATATTCCTTTGGACAGAGCACCCGCCCTATGCGTACTGAGGAAGAGGAAGGAGAAGAGACACACAGAAAGAAGAGAGAGGGAGGGAAGGAAGAAGAAAGGTGATATAAGCATAAAATAGACAAGAAGACAGGACATCTGGGGAATGCATGTTGAAACATTTGGGGGGGTTAAATCTGTATATGAAAAAAGTTTGAAGATCACTGGGTTTTTTTTGTTTTGTTTTGTTTTGTTTTTTGAGTTGCCACCATAACAAATTTCAGAGGAGATTAGCTTGTAGGGTTCTAGGCAATCTTATCAAGCTCAAGACTTGGGAGCTCAGTGGATGCAACACAAGTGTGTAATATAGCATTATAATTAAACTATATTATAGATGAAGTAGATTGAAGGGGGAAGTTGGCTTGAGAACTTACACTTTCCCTCCCAACTAATGTGACAAATTATTATTTTTTTAGGGACAAGGCAATTTATGTGAAGGCAATTTAAAGTCAGAGAAAATTTCCTCAGACACTAGGAGTTGGTGGACTTTTCCCAGGGTAAGACAGAGTGTGTTAAAGGCAACATGAATCTATGTCTTCACCATTTTGAGGCCAGATCTCTTTAAGGAGAATAAATCACAGTAAGACAATATTTCAAGGTTTCCTTTCTTCACAACCATTTTTGGGGTAGATTGGGTCAACCTTATTATATCTCCTTTTTTTTTTTTTTTCTTCAGAAGAGCAGATTTATGCCTAAAAAGATCAAGTAAATTCTCCAGTCAACAAGAATCTAAGGCAAGATTTAAGCCCCCTTCTCACTCTAAGTGAGACATTTCTTTTATTGCACTGTCACTGCCTTTCTCAAATCATTCATAGAGGAAGTCTGACTGGACTGATTAATTTCCATAATATTCTTAGGTTGGTACTGATGAAAATGAAAAGAGACAAAGGGAGAAGCTGATTTCTTTGAGTTCAGTCACAATGTCTAAAGTTTCTGCTCCATTCATTACAAGATCATAAGCTCATAGATGTAGAACTGGAAAGGACCTTAGAGGGCAAGTAGTCCAGCCCCCTCATTTTACATATGGGGAACCTGAGACTCAGAGAAATTAAGAAGTTGGTCCAGGGTCACATAGGATATAATGACATAAATGCTATCCTGGCAGGAACAATCACAATGTCAAAACACAATAGTTAAATGAGTCTGAGTAGATTATAAAGAAAAAGAAAAAAAAATACTCCATTTTCCTTTCCGTTAAATTGGACTTTTATTGTTCTTTTTTCATTAGAAGCAGAAGAGAAGGCAGGTCTGTTCTGCTTCTCAATTTCTTGATCAACTATGGCCCCTTTCTTTATGTTTCCCCAGCCTTCCTATTTTTGTCTCCTTGATGATTTTCCGCCCAATTCCTATCTGATCTTGCTCTGTTCCCTGTGTTTTAAGCCATTTATCACAGACTGGGTCCTAAATCATTAAAAAAAAATCACATCCAGCCTAGTTCTAAAGTATCTTATGTTTCAGTAGAAAGATGACCTATAAATCAGGGTTGGAAGAAATTCTTCTGTTTGGTTTTCCTTTTAATTTTAATCTGATAATGTAAGGATATGGTAACTGGGGTCTTGGGAACACTCACTTTAAAAAGAAAGTATTTGTACCTTAGTAACTTTAATCACAGTTTGGTAGAAATGTAGAGAATCGGATCCTTCTCTTCTGACATTACATAGGAATCTGCTTTCATACTGATTATGCACTTAACATATATATATATATGTATATATATATATATATATATATATATATGTATATATATATAATATGATTATTTGAAACAGTTATCAAGAGTATACTTTTGTAGAAAAGTAGATAAAACCAATATACAAAGAGAGATCAAAGATAAATGGACCTGTTGGCCTTTTGTTAACCCTAACTTTTTGTAAGAATCTATTTCCATTATATTAGTTGAATCCTCTAATGAAGACTTTAGGGAAAGATAGGAACACAAATTTCTTAGATATGGAGAGATTTCTGGGATGCTGAAATTTAAGAGAGCTCTGAGGTTCCTCATACTGCTTTAGTAAGTAGAAGCTAAGCAAAGTATTTGATTGGAAAGCATAATTAGTTAAATAAGTAGCTTCCTCCCTCTAGCAGCCTTCCTAGACTTGTGTCTGGACAACATTTTTTTTCCCCTTGGGGATTAGAGGAAGTATTTCATGATGTTTATCTCTCCCTTAGGGTCCTGATGCCTGAGATCTCTGATGTCTTAATCAGTTTACAACTACATTTTAAAATCAAGATTTTCTGATGCTTGTCTCAGGGTGCTTGTCCTATCTACCCCACCTTCTGGCTGTAGTGGCTATAAAATTAAGAGAGAGTCCATATTGTTTAAATCAATCATCCATCAAGGTGCTGTGGCTATTTCTCTAAGAGATAAACTCGGTACTCCATGAAAAAAATGTCACTTAAATATCTCACAGCACTTGAATAGGATTCCATATACAGTAGACACAATAAATGCTTTGTTGTCCTTGAATCTTTTCCCTTTGATCATCATCTATTCCATTATGTGTAAGAGGGGGATGGAGCAAAATATCCCTTTCTATCAGCCTCTTAGGGATCAAATGATTTGATGTCAACAATACAAATGTCATTTTCTAAGAATCCAGGGCCTAACTTCTCCTATAAATCTTTGTTTTCCTCTAGGGACCAAATTACAATTGTGAGATGTCAAGAATTATAGCAACAAACTACTGGGATTATATCCCAAAGAAATACTAAAGAAGGGAAAGGGACCTGTATGTGCCAAAATGTTTGTGGCAGCTCTTTTTGTTGTAGCTAGAAACTGGAAGATGAATGGATGTCCATCAATTGGAGAATGGTTGGGTAAATTGTGGTATATGAAGGTTATGGAATATTATTGCTCTGTAAGAAATGACCAGCAGGAGGAATACAGAGAGGCCTGGAGAGACTTACATCAACTGATGCTGAGTGAAATGAACAGAACCAGAAGATCGCTGTACACTTCAACAACAATACTATATGAGGATGTATTCTGATGGAAGTGGAAATCTTCAACATAAAGAAGATCCAACTCACTTCCAGTTGATCAATGATGGACAGAGGTAGCTACACCCAGAGAAGAAACACTGGGAAGTGAATGAAAATTGTTAGCACTAATATCTGTCTGCCCAGGTTGCATGTACCTTCGGATTCTAATGTTTATTGTGCAACAAGAAAATGATATTCACACACATGTATTGTACCTAGACTATATTGTAACACATGTAAAATGTATGGGATTGCCTGTCATCGGGGGGAGGGAATAGAGGGAGGGGGGATAATTTGGAAAAATGAATACAAGGGATAATATTATAAAAAATATATATATAAAAAAATTATTAAGTAAAAAAAAAAAAAAAGAATTATAGCAACAATAATTCACATATATGCAGGATAGTCCGGCCAAAAGGATGCTGAATTTGGAGTCAGAACCTGGGTTCAAATTCAGATAATACCATTTAATGTGGACAAGTTCTGAGACTATTTAAAATGACCTTTAAAATGAACATAATGATGCTGTTGAAGTAAATGACCTTTGAAGCTTAGGTCTAAATCCAATCTATGACGCTAATCTAAATTTAGAGGTTAAAAAGAGCTTTCTTCACAATAACCATATAGGCTTTAAGGTTTATATTTTATATCATAGGAAATCAAGATTCATAGGGGTCGGGCTATTTGTCCAATCATAAAGATAAAGTAGTAGAGGACTCCTGACTTCTCTAATCGAGTGCCCTTTCCTTTATATCTGCATTAGAGATGTTTTCCTATAATAATAGGACTGAGGGTCCCACCAGGGGAGGAAACTTCTTTTAGCTCTGCAGATGGAGACCTGCTCTGTAACTTATACTCTTAGAGAACTCCACTGAATACCGAAGTCACTTGTCCAGATTCACACAGCTAGGATCTATCAGGATGGGAATCCAGATCTTTCTGGATTTAAGCCCAAGTCTTTATCCACTCTCCCTTGTCTGGAAAAAATATGGTGTATATAGGAAAACAAGAAAATAATGCTTGATATTTAGTAGGGGAGCATTAATTTTGGATTTGTAAGTTTAGATATTCCTGTTTTTAGTTACCATTGGCTGTTGTTGTTTGTCTTTTTGTTCTCTTAAAGGACATCTTGGATGATCTTGGATCATTTTGGATGATGCTAAAGTGTGTAAAATAACTTTCAGAGAATTAAAGAAGGAAAACAGAGACACACAAATAGGAGCAAGTAAACCGAATTTCATTTTAAAATATGACTGTAGTGGGGACAAAAAAGAAGATACCATCTCCCATATCTGAAAATGGAGGAAGTTGTGTTATTAGGGAAGTGTTTTGATTTATAAATAAAAAAGTGTTAATATGAAAGCCTGAGAAATATGATAATCATGAGCATCTCAGGAACTAGAGTGAGTGAAATTGACCTTAAAATATTACTTTCTTTTTCCTAGAAAGATGTCATTTGAATCTGCTGCTAATTTCAGGTGAATTTTCTAGAGTTTCCATGAAAGTCTTTCAAAACTCCAATTACACACACACACACACACACACACACACACACACATTTGTGCATATAACAATTCAGATGGCTTATCAGCAAATCTGCACTTTAGCTGTTGTGAATTGGTACTACAGAGGCACAATCTGCTCTGACAGTGAACTTGGCCTTGAAATCTTCTGGCCCTCCAATTCAGATATGAATACAATGGATTCTCTGCTCAACAAAAGAACTCCCAGAAATTAAATTTTACTGATCAGAATGTATTATCATCAAATGTTTACTAAGACTAATGAAATAAAAAATAATTGATAATGAAAAACATTAAGAACATTTCATGAAAAGTCAGTCTTTATATGCTATTTGATGAGAATATAACAAACTACTCAAATACAGCATTGCAAAAATTTAAATTAAATTTTTATTACATATTCCTTGAACATGTATATATAAATTTCTTTTATTCTTTTTTACAAATAGGACCAACCAAATTTTCAGAACAGTGATGATTTTCTATTGATCCATAAATTATTTAAATTAAAAATTTAATTAAAATAGTGCTAGAGCCATTGTTTTTCCCTCTTCCTAATCACGCTCATGAAAAACAACATCTATATCAGATAAGATCGGCTTTGCCAGTAGGTAAAACAAGTAGTTGCATACATAGCATAATTTGAAGGGAAGCAGGGAAGAGCCTTTATGTATCTAATTCATTGTCTGCCATCATCTAACCATGATAGCTTCATTCTTTCAAACCTGAAGGCCATTTCCAAAATGCAAGTGCCTTTTCAGCTCATTAGTCCTTTAGTTTGATTACTGATCAGATAGCAGATAATTGATTATCAGTTAACTGCTAGGTGAGTGCAAGAGAGACACAGGAATAAGAACCTCTGTATTTAAGAAAATGGGCAGGTAGGTGTCTCAATGGTCAGAGTGCTGGGCCTACAATCACAAAGACCAGAGTTCAAATCTGGTTTCTAACACTAGCTATGTAATTCTGGGCAAGTTACTTAACCCTGATGGCCTCAGTTTCCTCATCTGTAAAATGAGATGGAGAAGGAGATGGCAAACCACTTCAGTGCCAAGAAAACCCCAAATCGGATCACAAAGAGTTTGGCATGACTAAAATAACTTACCACATCTAAAGTGATAGGGTATGAAGAGAGATGGATGGAGAGAGAATATTCTTAAAGAAGGTTAATTCTAAGAGATGAAGGAATTTCTAATTGGGGAAGTGAAGGGGTATTAAAGGCAGACTTTTGACAAATTTTCTTACTGTCAATTTCCTTATTTGGAAAACATAAGGATTGACCTATGTTATTTTTAAAGGAATTTTCAGTTCCAAAAGTCTACTATTACACAATTCTACTTTAAAATTTGATTATGACCAGTCTTATATCTGCTCAAGGTTATCTGCTGTCTCAATAAATTTTAGCACAGGAATACTTTATTTGCCACGTGATAAAAAATGAATTATTACCAAGGTAGGCAAATGGAAAGTAGTTGTGGCTCATTTTATAACATAAATCTTTCCTAAAATGTATGAATCACTATGAACTCTTATAAAGGCAATTGATTTTTAACTCTACTAGGTGAACTTGCTATTTCTCAAAGAATTCTATGATAAAATTCTATAAAGTAAAAAAAATTTGTCTTGTAAGGCAAATAATCCGGTATGAATTTTATTTTTGGTGATAAGTATGGTTTTCCAAGAGGGACACATATGTACACATCTGCCTTGTGTACTAAGCAATCTTTTCATTTCCTTCCTGGTAAGCTTTTCTTTATCCCCTAAAAATGTCCTGAATCCAAATGCTTTAGTAGCCTTTTCCTTACAAAAATGTTTGTATTTTACCAGAGACAGTGATGGACAGATTATTATGCAAGAGCTTGAGTCTATGAGATTCAGATCACCTTAACGTATTTTCTCCTTCATAGGATCAGATATATTATACTTGTCTTTTAAAAAAAAAAAAAAACATAAGTTTCTATAGATAAGCATGCATCTAAAAAGAACCAAGTATCAAAAAGGGTACAGATAGAATCAGAATTAATCTAATGATCAGATTTTTTTTTTTTTTTTTTTTTTTTTTTTTTTTTTTTGCTGGCAGAATCTCATTATGAAGTAGCATTTAAAAAATAACATACCTTCCTGAAGACAAATTCTTCTGAGGACTAGTTTATATAATTAAAAAAATCCTGACAGTTTGTACATAAATCTATTTCTAACCTGAATTATAGAGTCATGTATTACTATCAGTAACTATCAGTGTGACTTTGGATAAGTCATTACGTCCATGGGCCTTAAATATTTTTTTCATCTGGGGACTGATCTTTAAGGCCAATATAAGTAAGAATCCTCTGAAGTTTTGACTTTTGTTTATTTAGATGAACTAAATTTGACTTTCCAGGGGCTTGTTGACCCTACTTTGGCCAACATTTTCATGACTGTCTGTACCCTTAGGGCAAGCATTATTATTGCCCCTTCCCTCTCCTTTGACCATAATCTATACTTAATCTATGTATAATTTCATATTCTCTCTCTTCTTCCTTCCTTCCTTCCTTCCTTCCTTCCTTCCTTCCTTCCTTCCTTCCTTCCTTCCTTCATTCCTTCCTTCCTTCCTTTCTTTCTTTCTTTCTTTCTTTCTTTCTTTCTTTCTTTCTTTCTTTCTTTCTTTCTTTCTTTCTTTCTTTCTTTCTTTCTTTCTTTCTTTCTTTCTTTCTTTCTTTCTTTTCTTCCTTCCTTCCTTCCTTCCTTCCTTCCTTCCTTCCTTCCTTCCTTCCTTCCTTCCTTCCTTCCTTCCTTCCTTCCTTCCTTCCTTCCTTCCTTCCTTCCTTCCTTCCTTCCGTTCATTCTTTCTTTCTTTCTTTCTTTCTTTCTTTTCTTTCTTTCTTTCTTTCTTTCTTTCTTCTTTCTTTCTTTCTTTCTTTTCTTTCTTTCTTTCTTTCTTTCTTTGTCTCTCTCTCTCTCTCTCTCTCTCTCTCTCTCTCCTCCTTCCTTCCTTCCTTCCTTCCTTCCTTCCTCCTTCCTTCCTTCCTTCCTTCCTTCCTTCCTTCCTTCCTTCCTTCCTTCCTTCCTTCCTTCCTTCCTTCCTTCCTTTCCTTTCCTTTCCTTTTCTTTTCTTTTCTTTTTTTCATGCCTACATCTCTTATTTCCTTGGATATGCTAGGTACTTCTTGTGTAACTCTGGGCAAGTCACTTAACCTTGTTTGTCACAGTTTCTTCATCTGTAAAATGACATCAGAAGGGAATAATAGCAAACTGCTTCAATATCTTTTGCCAACAAAGCCCCAAATGGGATCATGAAGACTCAGAAATGACTGAAATAATGGAATAATAACAGCAATCTCTTATCTCCCTAGCTAAATTCTTGAAGGTATGAGTCATAAAAACCTAAGGTTTTTTCCTCAGCTTCCTAGCAAAACTTTGTATGGGGCACAGTGGATAGAGCACCAGACGTAAAGTAAGGTAGAACTGGATTTCATTTTTTTGCCTCAGAAACTAGTTGTGAGATGCTAGGCAAGATCTGTGAAGCCTCAATTTTTTTTGTCTGCATAATGGTGATAATAATAGCACAGAGTTACTGTGAGGAACAAGTGTATGGAGAGCTCTTTGGGAACCTTAAAGCACTATACAAATACTAGCTATTAGGTTTTACACGTAGAAGTTATTCAACATACTCATGCTTCATTATTGATCTTGGGCATATAGGAAGAAAAGGATTAAGTGAAATTCAAATAAGAAGCTGGACTAGGAAAAGAGGTAAGGGGTCGTGTCAGAAAGCAACATAAACCATTGTTTCAATTCATTTGGATCTCCCTTTTGGCTACCCACTGTTGTACTTGATAGATTTGGTCATTGGAAATTTATGTTTGTATGCTCCCAAGCCAAAGACAATGCATGCTTATTTATAGCCAGTGACCTGTAGGGTACCTGTGAAGTTAGTTTGCCCATATAAGAGTCACATCAGAAAATTGGAACACATTAAAATCATATTTTAACTAGCCAACTGAAGAACAACAATATATCTACAGGCTAATTTTGAAAGAATTTGATCAGATGCTTATTTTGGAAGACCCTTAGCAAAGCAAATTATTCCTGAGCTAAATAAAACAAGTCTCCATATATCCTTAACAGATTTCAGACTAAAGACCTGGATAACCACCCACTCATTCATCACTTAGTAAGGAAAGTATGAGAATACTAACTATCATGCTGGCCATAAAAATGAAAAGAAAAACCTTGAAATTAATTAAAATCATGGAAGAGAATCAGAACCTGGAAAGGACCTTGAGAATTATTAGTCTGAAACCTCATTTTGTCAAACCTCCACAGATGAGGAAATTGATCTCATTGCTTTTCCAATGGTTATACAGAACCATCCTGAGGACCCAAATTGTCTAGATTATAATCAGTTTGCTGTATCAGATATGCTAATCTAATATTTCACACACTTATATGAATTTACATGTGCTACATAGAAGCTAGAGTCCAAGCACACAGATCAAAGTGGCCATAAGAGAGAATAATTAATAAATTCACAAATCATTCTTAATTTTTGTATATATTATGGAGAATAATCATTTGTTAACTTTAGTAAAATCTTGGAAAAAGCCATCTACATTTCCTGATTTTACTTCCTCTTCTCTTAACACTCTTCTAAGTGTTGATCTGACTTTTGACTCCATCACTCAATTCAAATTGTTCTCTCCAAAATAACCAGAGATTTCTTATTCTCCGTAGGCTTTGACCCTTTTGTTCACCTCTATTCTTGGAGATTCTCACATCTCTGCATTTTTGTGATTCTGTTCTTTCCTATTTATCCATTTATGCAATTGCTCCTCAGTTCTTTTGTTAGATCCTCACCCGAGTCATGTTTACTGTGAATATCCCTTAAGGCATTGCCTTGTGCAATCTTCTTTCTTTCTATACTCTCACATTTGCTGATCTACTAACTCTTATGGGTTAATTTTAATTAACTTGATAAAATAAAAATGCAGCTAATTTTCAGATCATGTGTCTATCCCTGTTTTTTTGTTTTGTTTTGTTTTGTATTCTCTTAAGCTCAAATACTGTATCAACAACTGTGTATTGAACATTTCAAACTAGGTATGCCATAGGTATCAAGTCTAAAATTGAATTTGTCTTTTCTTCTGAGCTTTGTTATTATTGTCAAGAGTACAACTGACCTTTTAATCACTCAGCTTTTTAACCTTGCTGGGATCCTTGACCCCTCACTCATGTTTCATTTCCAATAAGCCAATGTGACCATTTTAGGTGCCCTTCTCTCAATTCACATAGTTCCCATCTTATTTTAGGCCATCATCATTACTAATTTTCCTAGAACCTCCTAATTGGTCTCCTTCCTCAGGTCTTTCCTTGCTGTATTCTATTTTTACACAGCTATCAAAGTGATCTTCATAAAATGTAAATCTGACTATATTACCTTTTTACTCCACAAAATACATTTTATTGAGGATTCTCTTTTGTTGAGTAACAAATACAAAGTCCTCTGACATTTAAAACTCTTTCACGTTTCAGGTAATGGAGCCACATTCAGTAGGAAGCCTTCTTGGTCCCTCCCTTGTCTAGTACCTTCTCTAAGATTATTTACTTTGTATATCTGTACATGTTGGCTTTTCTCTTTTAATTTAATTTGCTTAAGATGGAACTGTTTAATTTGTGTCTGTTTTTCTAGCACTTAGTATGTGTTTCCTTAGGTACTTAATAAAAATTTGTTGATTAAGTGACCTTATTCCTTGTTTATAGATGTTACAGTTTGGGTTATATTGACTAACTTCTATCCTTATCATGAAATGCAAGAAAATGCAAATATATGTAAAATTCATTTATACTAGTAGAAACTGAAACAAAATATGATTTACTTAACTGGCAGTACTGGTTTTAAAGAAGGCAAAATAAATTAAAACAAATGATTAGCCATGACAAGTGATATGCTTAGTAATCCACTGATTAATGTATTTGATAATCAATCTTAGCTTCCTAAGGTATAGGCCAGCAGCAGCCCGACCTTGTGTATGTATATATTACTTAATAGAATAGAATATGGAGTCTGTATAACATTTTTGACTCATAATTTCCATATTCTGGGAAGTGGCCAATAGTGAAAAGGCAGTCACAGACACCTACACAAACTAAGTTGAATATTGATAACAGTCTAATTGAGTTGATAACCTTGTGCAGTCTTGGTAGTATTAAATGCTCTTTGAATTATTGGGTTGGAATTTTCCTGAGCATAAGAGCTTATATAATACAAAGTTATTTCATTTTTGTTTTTTCTTCTTGATAAAATATAGACACTTGCCTGACTAGAAATTTTAGAACAGATTTGAGCAAGGGATTTTTAGCCAGATTTGAGTAACCAAGCTATCAAAACTATAAGAAACACATAGACAGCACCTTGGCAATAATTTAAGAAGAGTTATCTTTGATGAAAAACATGAACTAGATGCTTTCTGACATTCTCCTGTCTCAATCATCCCCAAAACATTCTGATTCAGAGAATCTATTTCTCTAACTAATTAAATCCCCCAATATAGAAGACTTTTCTACTTATAAAAATTCATGTTGTTTTTCAGAATTGTGCTTATATGTCTCTGTGTATGTGTACACACAGGACTGTCCCTGCTACCCAAGGAAAATAACTTTCTTTCTTCTTTATAATTTGATACAAAATATGAAGCCCAATTTTCAAGTAAAAGAGTAAAGTAAACTTTCTATCAAATACTGCCAATGCTTGTTAGTAAACCTGTTCATCCTTACTTGATTAAAAAAAAAAATAACAGATCCAGTCTTTGACATTAGCTATCCAATTATTCATTCTCTTCATGTTAAGGAGCAGTTTTTGTGTCATTCTCTATGCAGAAAACCTTTTTTTGGGAACATTAATGGGAAGGATAAATGATAACCAACATCATTAGCAATGAAGGCAAGACAATGGATTGTTGTAAGGGGAAATCTGTCCTCAAAGGCGTTGATAGGTTGCATTCCACTGTGAAATTTGATAGACTATCTCCTTGCCTAATATTTTACCACAGAGAATTGGCAAACTTATTTTTGGAATAAAAAATGCTTTAAAAGACATTATACTATGTTTAGTTTATATTACAAGAGGAAGTGTGACACTAAAAACATTTTAAAAGATGAACAAAGTGAGAGAAGATGAGATACAGGGGTAGCAATGGGATAATCTCAGTTTTTTGCATATATTTTTGAGAAGTATTCTCTCATACTAAATATTGGCAATACTTTGTGGTATTTTGTCTTGTTTTGTCTAAACCAGTGATTTCTCCACTGGAGAACTCCTGTATTATGCTCCTCCCACAAATATCGAGAGAAACTTTTCTATATTTTTGGTGTCAGTTATTTGGGGAAAATAAAGAAGTCATTTGACTTCACAATATGTCTAAAAGGTAGGCCATGAACCCAGGTTTCCTGTGTCCAACACCATCCTTTCATTTATGACATTGAGCTATCTCTATGTTTGTTCTTCCTCCCCTCCCTGCAAATATGAATCATCTTATTTTGATCTTCACAGAAACCTTGTCAGTTAGGTGTCTTTTATGAGCAGCATAGGTGAGTAAACTCAAAGAAAGAAAACAGTTAAATAATTTATCTCATCATACATGTGAATCATGGTAAAAACTATTATTAAAACCCAGGTTTTCAAGTCACAGATTGATTTCCCCTTTAACACAACTTCATAGATTAACCATTCAATAGAAATTTATAGAAAATAAACAGCCTTTATCCACTTTGTTTTCCTGGGAGAATAGTTAAGTACAGAAATGAGTAGATTTTTAGATCCCTTTATCATTCACAGTTAAGTTCATAGACTTGCATGGTAAAAACAAACAATTCAGTTCATGAAAAAAAAAATTACTGAGCAACCACTATGGAAAAGGTACTGTGTTGAGCAGTGGAGATAAAAAAGACAAAAACTAAATAATAATTAACCTCAAGAAACTTATATTCTACCAGGTAGGAATACTAACCTCAGTTTCCTTAATTATAAGATGAAGCATTTGGATTAGGAATTCCTTCCAGCTCTGGCTTTATAATAATATACCCTATAATCTATCTATCAATCAATAAGCATGTTAAATGCCTAAATGTGCAGAGATAGATGCATCAAATACAAGGTAATTTGAGGAGAGAGAGAAACAGACAGTCAAACAGAGATTGAAACAGAGAGAGAGAGAGAGAGAGAGAGAGAGAGAGAGAGAGAGAGAGAGAGAGAGAGAGAGAGAGAGAGAGAGAGAGGGAGAGAGGGAGGAAGGGAGAAGAGGAGCTGAGAAAGAATGAATGTAAATATTATGAGCAGTGAAAGAAGGATGTATACTGTATATATAGGGGAAAGCATTAACAAAGGCATAGTGAGGGGATACAGAATTGGTGGATTTTGGAAAGAAAGAAGGGATGCAAGCTTGAGTGCAATGCAGAATACATGAAGGGGTTTAATAGTAAATAAAATTGACAAGGTAAGTTGGAGTTTCATTGTGGAGGGTTTTAAAACTGAGATTTTTATTTACCTTATAGTAAAAGAGAGCCATATGTTCAAATGACTGCTGTATCTTAAGATTGCTTTTGGCTCTTCCCCACATAGTTGATCTTAGGCACTTTTTGACTAATGGCAAAATCAGGCTAATTAATTTCTCACAAATATTTTGCTATTATTGTATTCTAATTTGTAAAGAAAAATTTCTACATAAAAGAATTCATGGGTTGGATTTTTCATTATTTTGATTGAATTATGGTCTGATCAATGTGATAATTCCCTTAAATAATATGGATTGCAACCTATTCATACCTTCTTGTTCTAGACAGCCTCAACTATAATTCCCTACAAATTTTCCACAGAGTATCTGCCAAACTGTTGAGAACCTTCTCTTGCTCTATTGATATTATGTGGGTGATTATGCAATTCATAGAGTATCCATTCATTATCTCTCATTATTATTAACAACTCTTTTTTCAAATTGTATACTCACTTCATTTTTTTTGATTCATATCATTTTTTCTAGGATTACTATAAATCATTCAGCAATTTATTAATTGATTAAGCACCCCCTTAGTTTCTAGTTCTTTGCTGCTCTAAAAATGCTGGTATAAATATTTTGTAATATGGGTCCTTTTTTGTTTTTCTTTGATGTTGTTGTACAAACTTGGTAATGCTATTATTGGTTCAAAAAGTCTCTATAATTTAGGTACTTTTTGGATATAGTTCCAAATTAATTTCCAAATTGGCTATATCAAATTAAAATTCCACCAAACAGCAATATTTTTGTTACTCTACTCTCACATACTTTGCAACAATTGTTACTTCCCTTTTTCCATTTTATCAATCTAATGAGTGGTAAATGAACCTCAGAGATGTTTTAATTAGTTTTTCTCTTATTACAAGTGTTTTGGTACATTTTCCATATGCTTATTAGTAAACTGGATTTCTTCCTTTGAGAACTACTTATTCAGATCGTTTGAGCATTTTTAATAGATTTTGCTCATATATGTGAATTAATTCCTAATATATTTTGAATTGGTACTCAAAATATTTATCAGAGAAATCTGAAACAAAGATTTTTTCCTACTTAATTTTTGTCTTAATTTTCCTTTAGTTGATTTGGTGCTGAGGTTTTTTGATTTTATATACTCAGAGTTGTCTTTTAT
Organism: Sminthopsis crassicaudata; assembly: GCF_048593235.1. Taxonomy (NCBI): domain Eukaryota; kingdom Metazoa; phylum Chordata; class Mammalia; order Dasyuromorphia; family Dasyuridae; genus Sminthopsis; species Sminthopsis crassicaudata. Next base: position 163,738,608 of record NC_133618.1, read on the forward strand.
ATCAATGGTGATGCTCTCTATTCTTTATTTGATTAAGAACTTTTCCTTTATCTTTCTCCTCTTAAGATATTCTGTCCTTAACTATAGGTATTTATGATTCTTCTTCCTGTTTCTCTTCTCTGTTCCCTTTTTTCCTCTCTGTCTCCTTCATTCTTTCTCCATGCATGTCACACCTACTAATTGTGGATTTTCTGTATGGGTCTGTCTTCAAACCTCTTCTCTTTTCCCTCCTTCCCATCTTATTTGATTACCTCATTAACTCATATAGGTTCAATTATAATCTCCATGAAGATAATTCCCACATCTGTATATCCAGCCCTTTTTTCTCTCTTTGGTTAAATAAGCAATTGCCTTTTGGAACTTTGAACTGGATGTCTTTTTGGCATCTCAAACCCAATATCTCCACTTTAATTTTCCCAACCTCCTATTCTGAATCATTTCCTCCCTTGAACTTCTCTATTACTGCTTAGTACATAGTAGGCCTTTAATATATGTTTATTGATTAGTTGCTTATTGAAGATACTGCTGTTCTCATCCCTCCGTCTCCCAGGCTTGGTGCTATTCTTGATTTCCCTCTCTCTCATTCCAAATATTTATTAGTCATTCAGTTATGTCTGACTCTTTGGGACTGTATTGACTAGGCCAGGCCCTTCTATCCTCCATTATCCTTTAAGTCTGACCAAGAGCATGTTCATTATTTCCATAACACATTATCCATATCATCCTCTGCTGTTCCCTTTTCCTTTTGCCCTCAATCTTTCTTAACATCATACTCTTTTCCAAAGACTCCATAAACTTCCAAAGGACTCCAAAGAGGCCTGTCTTCTCATTATACAGAAAAAGTATTTAAGACTCAGCTTCACTATTTGACCTTCCAGTGAATAGCCTGGATTAATTTCTTTAAGTAAGGACTGATTCGATCTCCTTGCTATCCAAGGGGTTGTCATCAGTCTTTTCCAGCACCACAATTCAAAAAGTGTTGATTTTGTTTCATCATGAAGCTTCTTAATTCCTCTTCACTTTCAAACCATTACTAAATCTTGCCATATCGTCCTTAACAGTATCTCTTGTGCACTTCCACCTCCCTCTACTTTGCCAAGTTCAAGGTCTCATGACCTCCTTTCTGAACTGTTGCTGTAGCCTTCTAATTAGTCTAACTGCCTCAAATCTAATTTCCATTTAGCTGCCAAAGTTGTTTTTATAAAGACTATATCTAATCTATTCAATAAACTCAACTGGCTTTCCAATGCCTCTAAAAACAAATATAAAATCATTTGTTTGTCATTTAAAGACATTCACAACTTGGCTCCTTGGTATAGTTCCAGTCTTCTTATCCTTTAGTCTTTTCTACTACTCTATAATTCAGCCACACTGGAGTATTTGTGGTTCTTTGCAAAACACTCCACTTCCCATTTTTCTTCCTTTTCTCTGGCTGTCTCTTATCCCTGGAATGCTATCTTGGCTCAATACCAGCTTTCAGTTTTGATGGCTTCCTTTAAAATTTCATCTTAATGAGATCATAAATAGATTAGAGGAACAGAGGATAGTCTACCTCTCAGACCTGTGGAGGAGGAAGGAATTTATGACCAGAGGAGAACTAGAGATCATTATTGATCACAAAATAGAAGATTTTGATTACATCAAACTAAAAAGTTTCTGTACAAACAAAACTAATGCAAACAAGATTAGAAGGGAAGTAACAAATTGGGAAAATATTTTTAAAAGTAAAGGTTCTGACAAAGGTCTCATTTCCAAAATATATAGAGAACTGACCCTGATTTATAGGAAACCAAACCATTCTCCAATTGATAAATGGTCAAGGGATATGAACAGACAATTCTCAGATGATGAAATTGAAACTATTTCCACTCATATGAAAGAGTGTTCCAAATCACTATTGATCAGAGAAATGCAAATTAAAACAACTCTGAGATACCACTACACACCTGTCAGATTGGCTAAGATGACAGGAACAAATAATGATGAATGTTGGAGGGGATGTGGGAAAACTGGAACACTAATACATTGTTGGTGGAGTTGTGAAAGAATCCAGCCATTCTGGAGAGCAATCTGGAACTATGCCCCAAAAGTTGTCAAACTGTGCATACCCTTTGACCCAGCATTGCTGCTATTGGGCTTATATCCCAAAGAAATACTGAGGAGGGGAAAGGGACCTGTATGTACCAAAATGTTTGCGGCAGCTCTTTTACTAGTGGCTAGAAACTGGAAGTTGAATGGATGTCCATCAATTGGAGAATGGTTGGGTAAATTGTGGTATATGAAGGTTATGGAATATTATTGCTCTGTAAGAAATGACCAGCAGGAGGAATACAGAGAGGCTTGGAGAGACTTAGTGAAATGAGCAGAACCAGAAAATCACTATACACTTCAACAACAATACTGTATGAGGATGTATGCTGATGGAAGTGGGAATCTTCAACATAAAGAAAAACCAACTCACTTCCAGTTGATCAATGATGGACAGAAACAACTACACCCAGAGAAGGAACACTGGGAAGCGAATGTAAATTGTTAGCACTACTGTCTATGTACCCAGGTTACTTATACCTTCGGAAGCTAATAATTAATGTGCAACAAGAAGATGGTATTTATACACATATATTGTATCTAGGTTATATTGTAACACATGTAAAATGTATGGGATTACCTGCCATGGGGGGAGGGAGTGGAAGGAGGGAGGGGATAATTTGGAAAAATGAATAAAATAAAATAAAATAAAATAAAATTTCATCTTAAATCCCACCTTTTAGAAAAGGCCTTTCTTAGTTTTTTTCTACTGCCTCCTACTATCCCAGATTTTCACCTGAGAATTCCTATCATCCAAAATCTTGTATGTACTTATATAACTATTTACATACTTTTTGAATGAGGAGATTAATTCCTTGCTTGAGATTGGACTATATTATTTGGAGGAATGATTTGGCAGGGTTCCTTTTTCCTCCAGTTTTATAATTTATTTAATAATGGAATTAATTGTTCTTTAAATGTCTGTTAACTTGGGTATTTTCTATTTTTGTAAATATTCATCATTTAATTTAACTTGTCAGTTTTGTTGTCATATAGGCAAAATTGTTTTCAATCATTTATTTTTCACTTGACAGAATTTTTGCCTTTTCCTTTTTTGATTGGTAATTTGATTTTGTTCTTCCTTATTAAATTATAATCAGACTAAGTAGTAGTTTATTTGTTTGTTTAGGTTTACTTTACCTTATCAATGTTTTTATTTTAATTTTGTTAATCTCTTCTTTGATTTTTCAGACTTTATAACTCGGTGCTAAGTTGGCATTTTTTATTTGTTGATTTTCTGATTTTTTTAATTGAAAGCACAATTCATTAATCTATTTTGGTTTTGTTGTTGTTGTTGATGAAAATGTTTCAAATTTTCAGATGGTTACTTCTTCCTTTTCAGGAAGACCTATATATGTGCTGTTTAACTCTAAGCATTAAGTGGATTTTTTCTTCCCTTTTTTAAAAATTTCTGCTATCTTGCTATCCTTCAGATCCTTCTTTTATATATGCACATTGAAACTAATTTCATTATTTTAAATAACATGTCCTTGTCTTTTATAAATAGGAGAGAGGACTGCTGTTCCATATGACCTTTATCTTTTTTTTTAAAGAGGGATGCCAGCCTCCATTTTGAATGTAGATAATAGTCACTTGGTTATAGTAAAAATAAGAATATCAGTTACTCTGTAGGTCTCATTAAAATTCTCCTTGATTTTATGCACCTTACTAGAACAGGACCTTTAAGATTAAATTTTACCTCGCTAAAGTATATGCTTTTTGCATTTCTTTATGAGGTCTGTATGCCCTAGAATATGATCTATTTGTTTTTTTTTATAAAAGGTGCTATGTACAACAGAGAAATATGTATATTAATTTTTATTCTTTAGTAATAGACAAGGATTTATACTCTTTAAGTTTTCTAAAATGGAATTCAATTCCTTAATTCCTCAACTTCTTTCTTACTAATCTTATTGTCTAGTTCTTTTCATTTATTTATTCATTTATTTTTAACACACATTACTTATGAATCATGTTGGGATAGAAAAAATAAGAGCAAAATGTAAAAACTATGGGGGGGGAGAGAGAGAGAGAGAGAGAGAGAGAGAGAGAGAGAGAGAGAGAGAGAGAGAGAGAGAGAGAGAGAGAGAGAGAGAGAGAGAGAAGAAAAACAGAAAAAACAAGTGAACATAGAGTGTGTTGATTTACATTCAGTCTCCTTAGACTAAACCACTGAGAAGAACCAAGTCTTTCATAATTGATCATTCCACATTCTTGCTGTTATTGTGTATAATGTATTCCTGGTTCTGCTTGTTGTGCTCAGCATCAGTTCATGTACATGTTTCCAGGATTTTCCAGAATCAGCTTGTTCATCATTTTTTATAGAACAAAAAATTACATTCCCTTCATATACCATAGCTTGTTTAGCCATTCCCCAATTGATGGGTATCTACTCATTTTCCAATCCTTTGCACAAAAAGAGCTGCTACAAACATTTTTGTACATGTAGGTCCTTATCTCTCCTCTATGGTTTCCTTGGAATATAGACCCAGCAATGGCACTGCTGGATCAAAGAATACATACAGTTTGATAGCCCTTTGAGTATAGTTCCAAATTGCTCTCCAGAACAGTTGGATCATTTCACAACTCCACCAAAACCATATTAGTGTTATAGTTTTCCCAAATCCCCTCCAACATTATCATTTATCTCTTCCTGTCATCTTAGCCAATCTGAGAAGTATAAGGTGGTACTTCAGAGTTGTTTAAATTTGCATTTTTCTAGTCAATTGTGATTTAGGGCATTTTTTCATATAATTATAGATGACTTTAATTTTGTCATTTGAAAATTGTCTGTTCATATCCTTCCACCATTTATCAACTTCAGAATGACTTGTATTCTTACAAATTTGTGTGTGTATGTACTGTATATATGTAAATATAGATATTAATATTTATATTTCAAACTCTATGGTACCTTGCAGCACAATACAAATTTCTTGTTTATATCTGTTAACAACATATATTTTTACTGTTGTCTGCGATCAAGACTGTTACCTTCCCCCACCTTCCTTTTCTGGTTTTAGCTAGACCATGATAAATTCCTCTCCATCTCCTTATTTTGACTCTGTGTGAATCTTTATGCTTCAAGTGTGTTTCTTATAAACCACAAATTAGATTCTATTTTCTAATCTATTCTGCCACCTTCCTTCATTTTATGGATGAGTTCATCTCATTCAAGTTCATTGTTATGATTGTTAATTGTGTGTTTCCGTAAACCATATCCTCTTTTAGTGTTACCTATGTTGGCGCCTTACCTACAGCTTTACAAAGAAATATGTGACAGAGCAATAATGTGATCAACACTAGTGATTTATAAATAAAGTGAGTTGCTTCTACTTCATTGCCCTTCTTTTCTTCTCTTTATCTTGATTTAATAAATGTTTCTTACATATTCTTTTTTTTACCTGTTAGCTTTTCCCTCAGTAAAGTTGAAATTTGTTTTCCTTACAATTATTTGTTATCCAATATCATCCTATCTCATATATTCTTCTTTTCCTATCCATCTTTCTCTGTTGATTATGATGTGCTTTCATTAAATATAGGAAATTCAGTGTGTTTTTTTTTTTAATCTGTTCAATTGTCTTTTGTTTGATTTAGTTAGGATAGGGGTTCATTTGATGACTTTTTCTACTTCTTCCATACTTTTCTCATATGCTATGAGAACCAGAAACAGCAATTTCTAAGACATTTTTCTTCCTTTTTACACTAGTGCATTCCTCTTACCTTTTCTTTTCTTTCTCCTTCTAAATCCTATGGAGCAGAATCAATCCACACCCCCATGTACTCTGATCACTTTACTTAACTCACTCAGTGGCCTCTAAAGTCATAAGATTATGAAGGGCTTTTTTTTTGTTTCTCTCTATGATTTTAGAAAATTATCATTTCATCATGATATATCTTCTTATATTTGTCCAAATAACTTTTCTAGATAACTATTGACATGTTTTACTTCAAAATTTCTATACAGATTGGGTATTTTCATCATGAAAGTTTAAAAGTTATATTACATTTAAGGTATACTTTCCTCCTGTATAGGATTATAGCATTTTTTCAGAGCAAGTTATTCTTGGTGATATGACTTAATCTTTTGCCTACTGGAATGTTATATTCAAAGATGTCCTCTCATTTATGCTAGGTCTTATATGATCCTTATTTTGTTTCTTTGTTACTTGAACTCTTTCTTAATAGCTGTTTTCATTATTTTTACTTTGCTCTTGTGGCTCTACATTAGGCTGTGATATTTCTGGGACTTTTGTGGGGGATTTCTTTCAGAAGGTGTTTAGTGAATTCTATTTTTCAATTTGTTGTTTGGTTCTAATAGAATCATGTAATTTTAACTTACAATTTCTCAAAACAGCATCCTAGCTTTTTATTTGGGCTCATGGATTTCCAGAGTCAATTGATTCAATAAAAAATATATGTCACACAACTAAATTATCTAAGGAACTATATAATCCATAAAAGAATCCATTTCACATATATATGAACAAATGGCACTTTATAAGAATCATAAAATACCATGGTATAAGTTCTTTTTTACACAGTAAAAAACTGAGTTCTAAAGAAATTAACTGATTTTTTCCAAGGTCCCATGGCAATCTGGCAACAGAGACAGGATTAAAAACTATAATCTGTACTTTTGTCTGCAGTTAAAGAAGCCTGGTTTTGCACTGTGAACATTTCTTTTCAAGGCCAGAAGGAAATTAGTTTTATTCTTCCCTGAGAATGAAGAGGAGGAAAATCTCTTTCTGCTTTTTAAGATATTCTTTTTCTGTACTAGTCATATCCTGGGTATGTTGATGAAGTATAGAAAGAATAGCAAATCTCAGATTGCTTCTATTCAATCTCAAAATATTTATTTAAACAGTCCAGTAAAGTTCTATTTATAGCTCTTTTTGATTTGTCTAAACTGCATCAAAATGCTTTGATTTTTCCAACAATTCAATTCTATTCAAGAAATATTCTTTATCGTTTTTATTGACTAGTGCTTTTTGTTTGACTGATCTGTCTGAATTGATTGTAAACTCATAGAATTATAGATCTAGAATAGTAAGGGACCTCAAAGACCATCTAGTCAAGCACTTGCACAGAGAAAGTAGAAAGGAGTCAGGAAACTGGAATTCTACTTCTAGATAACACTGTCTAGATCTGTGATCTTGGTTAAAAAAACTCAATCTTTCTGATCCTCAGTTTCTTAATCAATGAAACGAGTAGGTTGAACCAGATGACCTCAAAGGTTCTTTCTTTCTATAATTTTATTAGCAGATGTTTAGTATCACAAAATAATATTTATAGACATTATTTTTTAAATTTATTGACAAAATTCTTCAAACCCACCTTGAAAGCAGAAAGAAATTTAAGTAAGATAAAGTGGTAGCAGTTTTGATAAAACTTGACCCTTATTTCTTCTTTTGTGTATTTTACTGATTAAGAAATGATGAAATCTTAGCACAAAGCAATCTTCAAAACTACTTTGTACTGGCTAAAAAATAGAGTGGAAAAGCAGTGAACTAAGTTAGGTACATAAGACACAGTAGTTAATGACTATTGCATTCTATTCTTTGATAAATCCAGATTCCAGATTCTGAGATAAAACTCTGACAAAAACTACTAGGGAAAACTGAAAAATAGTAAGGCAGAAACTTCGCAAAGACCATTATCTCATACCCTACACCAAGATAAGGTTGAAATGAGTACATGATTTAGACATCAAGAATGATACTATAAGCATAGGAGAACAAAGAATAGTTTACCTGTCAGATCTATGAAGCAGGGAAGAATGCATGATCCAACAGGATTTTGATAGAGAACATGATGAAATGCAAAATGGATAATTTTGATTACATTAAATTAAAAAAAATTTGCACAAACAAACCCAATGCAGCTAAGATTAGAAGGAAAACAAAAGGCTGGGAAATAATGTTTACAGTCAGTTTTTATGATAAAGGCTTCCTTTCTCAAATAGTTATTAAGTTTATAAAAATGTAAGTCATTTTCTAATTGATAAATGGCCAAAAATATGAACAGACATTTTTCAGATGAAGAAAGTAAAACTCTCTCTAATATATATAATATAATTATATAATATACAATATTATAAATCACTAGTTATTAGAGAAATGCAAATCAAAAAAAATTCTGAGGTATTACCTCTTACTTCTCAGACTGGCTAATATGACTGAAAAGGAAAATTATAAATATTGAAGAAGATGTGGGAAAATTGGAGCCCTGATGCATTGTTGGTGGAGTTGCAAACTGATCCAATCGTTCTGAAGAGTCACTTGGAACATAAAAGGGCTACAAAATTCTGCTTCCCCTTTCCTATAGCAATACCACTACTAGGTCTGAATCCCAAATTAATCTTAAAAAAGGGAAAAGGACCCATATGTACAAAAATATTTATAGTCTCTTCTTATGTTGTGGCAAAGAATTGGAAAATGAGGTAATGGCTATCAAATGGGGAATGGCTGAATAAGTTGTGGCAAATGAATGTAATGGAACACTATCATTCTTTAAAAACTAATGAACAGGTAGATTTCAGAAAAACTTGGAAGAAATCACATTAATAGTGAGCAGAATCAGGAGACCATCGTACAGAGTAACAGAAACATCGGACAAATGTCAATTATGATAGACTTAAATCTTTTCAGAATACAATGATCCAATTCCAAAAGATTCATGTTGGAAAATACTACATGCAGAGAAAAAAAAAAACCTATGTATTCTATAAATGCAGATCAAAGCATACTATTTTCACTTTTTCTTTCTTGTGCTTTTCCCCTTTTGTTCTGATTCTTCGTTCAGAACATAACTAATTTGGAAATATGTTTAATGTGATTGGACATGTGTAATCTGTATCAGAAACCTGTATCAGACTACTTGCTGTTTTGGAGAGAGCAAAAGGAAAGGGAGGGAAGGAGAAACATTTGGAACTCATATTCTTACAAAAATGAATGTTGAAAACTATCTTTACATGTAATTGGAAAAAATACTATTAAGTACAAAAAATAAAATTTCAGTGTTTCAGCTTTTACTCAAGAGTAGTATCCACGTATGGGTAAGGCTAGGACATTTTGCATGACAGGTTATACCCTTCCAGAAATGACTACAAGCATAACGATGCTCCCCTTATAATTATTGAGCCCTCTTCTTCCACCACCAATTGAAATTGATTCATGCGGTTTTTAGCTAATTATAATTCTGCTCATTATACATATACATAACAAGCAAGCAAGCATTTTCTAAGTACCCACTATATGCCAGTCACTGTGCTAGCCATTGTTGATTCTATCTATCTATCTACCTATCTATCTATCTAATGCACACATACATACATTTGTAAATTACCTTGCTCTGTCTATTTCTTTTTGGAAGGAGAACGAAGGAGAAGGATGGGGGTGGTGATATAATAGAAGGAAAAGGGGACAATGAGAATGGACTCTGAATTCCAGAATCTGAAAATCTTAGGGAAGAGAAATAAGTTGTATTATATTAGCAAAGGGACCTCTATTTATTCTTAAGCAAGAAAGCAGAAAGGTAACAGGAGAGGTATCTGCCAGGTAGATCTGTACTAGAGCTAGGTGATAATAACATACATGATCCTTTGTCCCAGCCTCTGAGAAATATATTTTTAGCAGCCACAAGGTGAATCTTTGTTTTGTTCTCCTTTGTGAATCAGGGGAGCATCAGTGGGGAAAGAGAAGGTAAGATTAGAGACAATTACTGCACCAGATCTTTGAAAGGCTTAAATTTAATTCCCTAATAGAACCCATTTTATGAGTGGCAAGCTTATGATTTCAGGAGCCCTCTCTCTCTCTCTCATATATATAACATGTTTCGGTGAGAAAAGCACTGGATTTGGTATGAGAAGGCCTATGTCCAAATCCTGCCTGGGTTATCCTGGACAAGTCCAAGTAAACTCTTTTGACTGCAGATTTTCATCTGCAAAATGAGGGGTTGACCTAGTTAGCCTCTCATGTCCCTTCCTCCTTGATCCAAAACCCAATTAATATTTCCCTATCTGTTAATGACCAAAATTCCTTTCTTAGAGACAAGGCCTTTCACTGCACAATCAGAAATACAGATTTAAAATGCAAATGCTTCATTGAAGCAGAATTTTGATGACAATTCATTCCTATGACAGCATTATCTATCAATTATTTAATGAGTGTGAGTGAAATCAGATCCTTTGCAGTTCTGAATAGGGGAGAGGGCCAGAGGCATACGTAGGCAACTGATGCTCATCACCCTCTACTACAATATTCCTTTTGACACTGGATTTGAGGGTCTGATACCAGTGTCAAAGGCAGGTGGATCTATTTCATCTGACCTGCCAGCCAGATTTCATGCATTTGTCTTCCTCCTGTTCCAGCTCCCATATATAGCAAGAAATGGGGACAACTGGAACAGTTAAACCTTTTTTTTTTTTTTTTGGTCAAGTGGTACCCAGCAGCAGTTAACTAGTTTTTATGTTTTTGTTTTTAGTTATGACATAAGTTTCTTCTTGAATAAAATTAAATAAAAATGATTTTTAGATAATTTTTTCTGGAAAAAAAATGTGTTTAAGTTGAAGCTACAAATCAGAATTGATTCAAAAGGAAAGTCTTGTATATTTCATAGGACTTAGAGCTAGAAAGGCCTTTTGAAATCATTCAGAGTAAACTCTTTATTGTACAAGGGAAGTAACTTGCTTTGTCCAGTGATTCCCAAAGTAACACTAACTACCTGAGAAATAGTAGTAGTACTTATCATCATCATCATAGTCCTAGATAGCTAATATTTATACAGTGTTTTAACACTTTTAATGCAGTTTTGAACTATAAATAACCTTAATAACTTCAACAACTTAAAACTGCATCAAGATTTTTGGGAAAAATTATATAGTGTTTTGGAGTTTACAATGTGCTTTATATATAGTGGGGAGGGGAGTTAGAAACTATTATTATCCCTGTTTTATAGATGAGAAAATTAAAACTAATAAAGGTTAAGTATTTTGCCCAGAGTTATGACACTAGTAGATGTCAGAGATAAGATTCAAATTGAGGACATCCTGACTCTAAGCCCAAAACTTTATTCATTTACTACGGCAACTTTAATACTTAATATGTCACCTGGTATTAAGTATTTTTTCATATTAATGAACAGATGCATGTTAAATGACCTTTATAAAGATAATTTAGGATACTCTGCATGTGTTTAAATGATATCTGTTGTGACAGGTGATAAGCATGAATCTTGTCCCTGTTAAAGTATTTACTTTGGTTTCAGCTTTTGATCTGCCAATGGCAATTTAAGTAATCTGATGACATTCCTTACCAGTTGTTAGCAAAAATTTATTTCTATCCAATTGGTCTGCATTGATTTATTAATACACATATTTTTAGGAAAATAACTTTATAATAACTAAATAGTCTTATAAAATTAAATAGAATAAAATCAAATAGAATTTTATAGACCAGATGCAATTTCAACTTAATGAGTATAGAATATAACTGCCCTAAACATACAACTCTTCCAAAATTTACTATTTATATCAAAGGCACTAACATTGTTTGAGTCATCCAGATTTACAAAATTGGTATTTACTTCACTTTCTTATTTTGTCTTTCCTTAACATATCTAATAAGTTATCAAATCTTATTATTTCTACTTCTACATCATCTCCTGCTTTCATCAACTTCTTTTTACTCAAAGGATCCCCTCTGGTTCAGTTCTCCATTACCTTTGCTGGACGAGGTAACAACATCCTCTATCTCCCAAGATGAAATCGTATTCCCCTCCAACTGATTCTCTACAAAGTTTTCTGACGTGATTTCATAAAATATGTACTTCCTTCCTCAATAAACTTCTCTGGCTCCCTACTACCTGTAGAGTCAAATACAAATTATTCTGTTTGACATCAAAAATCCCTTCGTAAACTGTCCCCAACTTACTTTTTCAGCTTTATTATATATTGTTCTTCTTCCTATACTCTATAGTACAGCTAATCTGTTTGATTTCTATTTCAGGATACTTTGGTAGTTTCTTCCTCCCCTGTCCATCCCTCCTTGCTTAATTTGTTTCACCTTTGCTTAGCGGAGTGTCTGATATGTGTGTATGTGTGTGTATATATATCAGATACTTAACAAATGTTCATTGACTATTTTGGCTTTTAAGATCTATAGCTCTTTACAAACTCAAAGAGTTATTTGATAATGCTAATAATTTAAGATGCTTTTCTCAGATGTATTGGAAAAAAATCACCTAAGGTTCCATGTTAGTTTTGCCCAACATATTTTAATAATACCATATTTAGTCATTTTGGTACCCAAGAAAAGCTATTTAATTATGCAGACCTTGGAACACATGGTCCTATGGGGAGAAAGTAGCCAGCAAGAACAAAAGAGACCCTAATTGCTTTCTACAAATAGCAAACTCAATATACCTGATGGATGACACTGGGTAGGTCAGTTTGGGACTATAGCATACACAAAGCAGTTTAATACAAGATAAATTGAGGAGGGAGAAAGCCCTGACACTTTAGAGATTAGGAAGGCTTCACAAATAAGGTACTTGTTGATTGATCAATTGAGATGGTAGCAGAGCTGAGGCTTGAGAGCATCAGGATTCTGTGAGGAGAGTGAGAGATTACATTCAAATACAGGTCCCAGGTGATGTGAATGCACGAAGATGGAAGAAGGCGTGTTAAGTTCAGAGGGGAGAGAGTCGCTCATTTTGGAATATACACCGAGCACATGAAAAGGAGGAGTATGAAATATTGTTGTTGTTTGTCCTTCGTTCTCGAAAAGGACCAGACATCAGGGAGGGGATGCTGTGACAGGAAAGTGAATTGGATTTCAGTGAGGGAGAGCTGGACAAGGTCACCTGCCTCACTTTCCCCTCCAGAGCCATCTGGGTCCAGTGGCAAGATATAGATCAGTATGACTGGAGATGGCCCTGGCTGCAATGGGAGACTTAAAGTTAAGGTCTCAGTTCCATTGAAGCAATAGACCATTCAGTGATTCAGGCCAGGCAAGGAAGAAATGAAGCAAAGAATAGCCTTTTTTTTTTTTTTAATCTAGTCTAAAATAAATACATTTTACAAAACAAATAATTTTCGGGAGGGGAAGACTCTAAGGAATTCAGGGCCAAAATAAAGATTACCAAAGTGGGCTTGGCCTGGGATCCTTTGTTGGTCAATCAAATAGCATGAATTATTTGGGTTTAAAGTAAAGGTTTTTTTTTTTGTTTGTTTTGTTTTGTTTTTGTACTATTGTGTTTTATTTTGATTCTTTGAGAATAAACTTGCCAAATGATTTGAATGTTTTCCAAAACGGTTAAGGCATGGTTCTTAAGAAAGATATCTAGCCCACAAGCACCAAGACATCAAGGAAGGAAGGAAGGAAGCTAGCTAGCTGTGTTGCTCTGGTCCTCAGCGGGGCAGCTCCTCCTCACAAAAGGTGACACCATGACATTTGTACTCTGGAACCATCTGGGTGCAGTGGCTGGATGGAGATACAGACAGCTGCACTGGAGAGGCTGGTAGGAGCCAGAGATCCTTAAAAACAAGCTTAACACCTCCAGAAGCTTTGAGCAAGGAACACGGTTTGAGATGTACTTTAGAAAGATCCCTCTGGCACTTGAATGAAGGACTGAATGGTTGAGAAAGGAAGAAATTAGAAGCAGGGATAGTAATTAGGAGATTATAATATTAGACTTGTCCAGGCAAGAAATGACTAAAGTCTGGACTGAGGTGATGGCTGTGTGAATGCAGGAAAAGATACATAGGAAAGATAATTAGATGAGAGATAAATTAATAATAAATTAAATAAATAAATGGAAAATAGAGATAACAAGTAAAAGATAGAATTGACAAAACTTGGCAACTGACTGGATGTGAGTGATTAGGAAGAGTCCGTTTAATTTGTTATGATAAATGTTTAGCAAGAGTTGATCACTTGGAAGCTGCTGATACTTTTAAACTAGCAAAGCTTGGTGAAGCAACAGGTTAAAAAGGAGACCATGATTTTATTTTGAACACAGCTTGTTTTAGATGCCTATAGCATATTACACAGAAATTTCCACCATGAAGGACTGGAAGACGAGAGTATGTGGATGTAAATATGAATATGGAAGCCATCTTAGCAAAGAAGATAAGTGACAGAGTATGAGAGATAGTGAAGAATTGTGGTCTATGGAATCATGAAGGGTTGGACAAGACTAAAGAACTGAACAACAACAAAATCCTTAAGATCACCATGATAGAAAGAGAGGCAGCCCTAGAATGGAGCGCCTGCAGTTAAGAGGCATGAGAAAGTGTGACTTTCTAGCAAAGAAAATTAAAGAGAAGTCAGAAAGAGGTCAGAAAAGTAAAAGGGAAAAAAGGAGATAACAGCATTATGGAATGCTAAGGAGATCATATTCAGAAAGAAAGAGAGAGTAACAATATCAAAACCTCAAAAAGTCACTTTTTCTTCCTTGTCCTTAGAGCCCTCATGTATAAAATGTGAGAACTGAAGTAAATTATTTTTAAAGTTCCCTTCAGTTCTAAATCTTATACTTTTATCATTCTCTTAACCTTTTGACATCCTGGTTGATAAGAAAGCAAAGAAAGACTGAGGGCAAGTATTCAAACAACAAAATCAGCTCCAGAAGCTAGTATCTTTTCCATAAGATGTTGCATCTGATATTATTTTAATGTTTCCAGTATAGAAAAGACCAAAATTGTTTTGTTTCTTCTAAAATGTTACATTTTAACTGTGCTTATAGGCCCATTAAAGTCACCTCATTTTTCTAATTCCAGTTCACTTTGACATAGGAAAAGCTGTTTCCTGTTTTCCTTGGGCAGGGTTAGAGGGGAGTAGAATGGGCTAAGACAGTGCAAGAGATAAAAAAGGAAACCTTAGGACTAAAATCCTTGTGGGAAAACGAACTAGAAATGGTTGAATGAATGGGAAAATGTTGGTGTGGTTTCAATGGGGGAAAAAAATCCATCTGTACTCTCCATGACTCTGACAGCCAACAAGAAGATGTCGTGTCAAGAGCAAATGTGGAAAACAATAGCAAGAGTGAAGATCTTCATGAAGGCCTGCAATTCAGCAAAAAACATTCTGCCACTTATCTGAGGGAATGTAATAAACATTTCTATATGAGATCTTAGCATTGTAGAGCTCATAAATAGCCCAGATGTCACAGAGAAGGGATGTATATGAAAGGTAATAACGGAGAATGTTTGGAATGAATCCTCAACATTTCTGACTGCTGTTAACCCCGCTCTGACCTCAATCTTTACCGTTTTCAATGGCAGATGCAATTTTTTTCATTCAATGCGCTATTTTTATCAGCCACTCAAGATGGCAGTTATAGCAGCATAGACAGCTGGACTAAGCTTTGAATTAATGGTCGAGTAAAAACAGTGGGCTTATAAACATGTTATTTCAGAACGAAAGGGCAAAAATCACACCTTACAAATTATAATTAAAAATGAGAGATGGATCAAATACCAGTACAGAATTTATGTGAAACTTCCACCACAATCTCTCTATCCTTCCTCCTCCAAACTAAATTAGTAGGCTTTAATGTAAAAGCAGTGTATGATATAATGGTTAGAATGGATTGGAGTCAGGAAGACTTGAATACAAGTCCTTCTTTCTGCAGTACATAATTTCATAATCATGAACAAATTAATCGCTCTGTCCTTTAGTTACCTCATCTGCAAAATGGGAATAATATTATATTGGTACTGCCTATATCTCAGGCAAATAAGATGCTGGATACGGAATGCTTTGTAAACCTTATGGTGCCATATGAATGTCAGGAACATTTATTAATAGTCAGTTTTGTCTGAAAGTTTGAATTTGTTATAAATGACATGGTGCCTAGTTCATATTACAATCCATTAAGTTTTTATAAATGGCTACTTATTTTCATCTTTCAAATTAATCATGTAATCAATCAACAAGCATAAATAAGTGCTTCCTTTCTGCCAAGCACTCTCCTAAGTTCTGGGAGTATAAATAGAGGCAAAAACAGATACCTATCTTCCTAGAGTTCAGTTCACATTCTTCTGGGAAAGACAACAGGCAAATACATATATATCCAAGACTATGAAAGGAAGGAAATCTTAGGTACTAATGCTCAAGCATATTAGTAATAACTGGCAACCTTATATGAAAATAATTGAAGATGATTTCTTAGAGGAGATAGATCTTAGCAGGTAAAATAATTGTAGAATATGTTGAGGAATTAAAGCTGTGATTTCCCAAGAGTATCAAGAATAGTGGGTCTATGTGATAATAGCATAGTGAGCAACCAAGCATTATAAACAGAAATAGATGTCAGCCTGAGACAATGAAATGAGCATGTCTTTTTCTTATTCTCATTGACCTTAGAACACCTCAAACTGTTTACTATGATCAAATCATCTGAATGTCCAGTTCTGTTCGTATGTGATGAAAAACTATATATTTATCTATAACAATGCCATTTCTGCTTCTGCATGATTTGCTTATATATAGTTTCTTATCAGATTCTCCCTAAAGAGCAACATCACCATTCATTGACAGTTGGTACTGTGATGTCAAAGCTAGCTTTCAGGGAGTTGAGTGACAAGGCAATCATTGGGAAAGCAGCATGCAATAGGTGAATTCTTCACTTTATTCTCATCTTCAACAACAATAGCAACAGCAACACCACCACCACCAAAACCAACACCACCACCACACACACATAGGCTATTGCAACTATCCAAGTAAAATCACTACAATATATTCTCCAAGCAAATTGAAATAGTCTTAAATCATGTTTTTAAAAGATTCTCAAAGATTTTAAAGCTTCCTTTCCTTTGGTAAACTCATTAAATAAAAAAAAAAAATTGATTTGTGATTTTTTTTGGAATGAATTATATTTGCATATTACTCTAAATTCTATAATCGTCATCCAAATTACATAAACTCAGAAAATAGTAGCTAAATAGATGATATAGATAATAGATGATAGGCTTTAGTGTATATATATATATATATACATATATATATATAATTTAATATATATATAGATAATAGATGATAGGCTTTAATATATATAGATAATATATATTATTTAATATATTTAATATATATAGATAATAGATGATAGGCTTTAAAGTTTACAAAATACTTTATCCATGTTCTCTCATTTATTCACAAATGAGCCAGGATTCGAACGCTGTTCATCTTTGCCTACAAATTCAACATACTCTACTCTATACCACCTATGAATTGTGGAAAAAGGCCAATACTTACAGGAGAATAGAAACATCTTTTAGCTCTCATTAAAACCTCAAAATATAACTTTGGATACTTGTCACATGGGAGTAAGAGCCATGAAAAAATAAAGTCTCTGTATGGCTCAAGTATTTTGACTTGATATAAGGAATAACATTTTTTTTTTTTTAAACAATTATAAACTTCCAAAAGTGAAAAGGGCTGCCTCAGGAGTAGGGAGCTCTCTGTTATGCAAGTCTTCAAGTAAAAGCTGGATGACCAGTTGCTGAGGATGTTGGAGATAGGATTCTTGTTAAGAAGCATTTATGGGGACAGTGGGATAAATTGTCAGAGATAGGATTCTTGTTAAGAAGCATTTATAGGGACACACTGGGATAAGTTGTTGGACTAAGAGTCAGAAAGACCTGAGCTTGTACAACTCTGGCAGAGTCACAATTGCTTTCATTTCCTCATTTGCAAAATGGGAACCATAGTAGCATGTGCTTCACAAGGTAGATATGAAGATGATCTGCAAACCTCTAGGTATTTTGCTATTTTTTACTCATGTCTGACTCAGTGACACCATTTGGAATTTTCTTGGCAGAGATACTGGAGTCATTGCTTGTCATTGCCTTCCAGCTCACTTTACAGATAAGGAAACTGAGGCCCACAGAATAAAGTGACTTTCTCAGGAACACCAGCCACTGAGGCTGGATTTGAACTCAGGGAGATGAGTCTTTCTGACTGTAGCCCTAGTACTCTATCCTCCACTCACCATGGAGCTGCCCCTATAAGTGCTACATAAATTCCATATAAGGGCTAGAAATTATTATTGTTTAGGTATATACATATATATACACATATATATGTATATATATATATATATATATATATATATATATATATATATATATATAATTATGCAGTTTCTGAGTGTTTCTTCACTTGAGATTCTGATAGTGTTTTCTTCTACCAATAAGCACAGTCAGATCCTATCATCATCCTTCTAAATACTGTCTGCAATGTGGATTTCATAGTCTTAAACATATTCGATATGTATATGAGATGAGATAAATGATGTTGTCAGATGGGAACATGTTCCTTTTTGCTTCTGTTTTAGCACATGCTCACTAAGCATCTTTCTCCTGGCTACTTTCCAAAAATGATTTTAATTCTAAAAGGTTGTTTGGAAAGGAAGTATCCTGAGAAGTCTGAACCTTCTGTTTTCAGTAGAACCAACCCATTTTGAGACCTTCAATCTGATGCCTTGTCTCCTAAACAGATTTTCTGCAAATCAGTCTTTCCTATTTTATGCCATCATTTGGACAGTGGGTGGAGAGGAAGGATCCAAGTACTGAAAAACATAAAGGTCTTTTGTTGTGAGTGGAGGCGGGAGCAGGGTGGTGGGAAGTTTAGCTTGAATGGTTAAATTGGATTGCCTCTTCACTCAGGGAAAGACAGCCTAAATATTCTCAGGAGTTTTCCCTTTTAGATGTAATAATGTCTGTACCTTTATCCTTGCTGACTTCAACAGCTTCTTCTGATGAAGGACTGGGTGCTGTGGGAGGCTGTGCCTCATCTTTAAAAAAGGAGAAAAAGAAATAGTCTATTAGTTGTTAATGTCAAGCTGGGAATTCCCCTGCCCTTCCACCAAAAATAAACCTAACCTTGGCTCAGGGAGGTCAAATATTAAACATGCTTTGATGGAAAAGTGGTTTGATACTGCCTCTGAACAATCAATGGATTAGAGAACATAGACCACAGACACAGAGACTATTTGATAGTTACAGAGTTCAATAAGGATGCAGTTATTTCATTTAGCAGAAAATATTTTTTAAGCTGTTGGCAGCACCCCTTCCCCAACTTTGGACAGTCATTGTTTTCACTCAAGAAAAGAACAAAAACAAAATCAAAAGCCTTCTGGCTTCTAAGAAGTGTTTTTATGTATGCGTTTTTAAAGTTTGGTTTCCTTAGCACAGCATTTCTTCTAAGTTATTCCAGGCTGTCAAACCACAGGGAACATTTCAGATGGCTGTCAGGGTAGGGATATGCAAGAAAGGGAGCATTTGTAAAAAAGCACAGAAGTCATTTAACATTTCAGATTGTCCAAGCCCAGGCAGAGAAGTGAGGAATTTGGGATGGCACCAATTAAAAAGGAGTGGAGGGGAGACATGGGCAAACATGGGCCAGAAACCTCATCAGTAACATCAACTGAGTGATGTTTCCATGCATCAGCATTTAGGCCAATACGATTTAAAAATAAGAAAATTAATAATCAATTTGAAACACTTAGATAAGCCAGAACTATGTATAATAAATTAGCTGGATTACTGTAGAAAAATAACTCATTTAGATAAACTTTTACCTAAATCTAAAGATTAATTTTATATTTTCCTTTTTTATCTTAAGATCCTCTACAATCTGGCTCCTCCATATCTTACCAGTTTTATTTCACAAAATTCATCTTCATGAATTCTTTATTCTAGTCACACTTGCCTGTGGATCACATCCATCTCTTACCTCTTTCCGTTTGTAAGGTATCCCCACCTTCATGTCTTAGAATTCCCAGCTTCTATTAAAACATAGCATAGTGCCCTCATACTTGAGACTTTAAAAAACAAAACACCTCCCCAGTTAGAACTATTTTCATCTCAAAATATTTTTGTATTCCTATATACTTTATGTATTTACCTTAATGGATTGTATCATTCCATCTCCCATAAAAGACAATCCTCTTGGGGATTGGGGTTGTTTTGTTTTCAGTGTCTAGTAGGCACTTTGTATATAGGATGCTGTGTAAGATGCTGGGAAGAGACAATGTCTGTCTCTATGAAATTTACATTCATGTTGAGAGATGATGATACCTACTCTATCTACCTTATGGGATATTTATAAGGATTAAATAACATAATGGTGGTAAAGATACTTTATTCACCATTTAGTCTCAAATATAAATAGCTATGATTATTATTACAAAAGTTGCATGAAGTGGTAGACAATACTGTACTTGGGATCAAGTCTGAAGGGTGGATTTAACACTTTGGAGTTATTGAACTTCTCTGAACTTCAGGAATTTTATCTGTAAATTGAGGATAATCCCCATATTTATAGTGTTTTATTATATTGCTATCAAGCACAAATGTGCATTTGAAGTACTCTGCAGACTTTAAAATGTAATAGAGACATCAGATATTATCATTATATAGCCTACACACAAATAACAGTAACATAATGCTTGATAAATTCATAAGGGAATTACAAGGAAAGTACTCTGTGAGGTCTCAGGTAATTTTCACGGGAGGGTGTCATCTGAGATGATATTTACTTTTATTCCATGTCTATACTTGGCCATAAAACCAAGTATGATGGGATCCACTTTCTGCATAACTGATCAGGTTTTTGGATCTTTGGTCTGATCTGCTAATTAAGATGTCAAAGCTACTGGTTTTTGATCTCATATTTTTCATCACTTGGACTTGATTTTTGAAGGTAGATGATTTACAATAAAGTCATGATTGATATGAATTGTACACTGAAGAGCAATTTTTTTTAAGCAAAGAAAATGATTCAAAGCAGAGTTAGATCGTGGAGAAAAGTCAGCAAGTTGCCCAAGCCCTTCCTAGTTTCCCTCAGAAACAACATTAAATCAGGCCTCTCAACCTCTAAAAGGAGGGAGTAAAATAATTTTCCTGCTTACTATAACTTAGAAGAACTTCAGGAAAGGTCTATCTCATTTGGGTAGAAGGCACAGACTGTGTCTAGGCAGGCTAGCAGGAGATTCTTGGCTACAGTAGAGATCAGCAAAGCTTTGGAACCCTGAAACGTTAGCCATGACTAGGCCAGGACATCCCTCAATAGTGAGTGAGCCACTAGCACTTGCAACCCCTGAATGGAAAGTTAGTGAGCAGGGCCCTAGGCACAAGAAGCTGGGGAGGATGCTCTCTATGCCCTGGGGGCAGAACGCAACTTTAAAAAATGAGTAAAAAAACCAAACCAAAACAGAAAAGAGTCCTGGCCATCCAAAGGGAAGATCAAAACACAAACTCAGAAGAGGGCAAGAATATCAAAATGCTTATATACAAAGGGGAAGAGGAATTCATCTCAAGACCAAAAAGCCTTCTTGGAAGACCTCAAAATGGATTTTAAATATCGAATAAGAGAGGTAGAAGAAAAATTGGAGAAAAATCCACCAAGCACCTCCTAAAAGACATCCCAAAATTAATATTCCAAGGAATATTGTAGCCAAATTCCAGAATTATCAGGTTGAGAACAAAATATTTAAAGAAACAATTCAAATATCAAGGAGCAAGTTAGGATTATACAGATCTTAGCAGCTTCAACATTAAAGGATCAAAGAATTTAAACTATGATATTCTCAAAGGAGCTTCAATTATAACCAAGAATCAACTATCCATCAAAATAGAGTGTAATGTTTCAGGGAAAAAGATGGATATTCAGTGAAAGAGTAGACTTTCAAACTTTCCTGATGAAAAGACCAGATCTAAACAGAAAATTTGATCTTCAATTATGAGACTCAGAAGAAACATAAAAAAGTAAACAGGAAAAACCAAAAACAAACAGAAAACATATTATTAAATAAGGCTAAACTATTTATATCACTATACAAGAGGATAGTACTTGTAACTCTTGAAAACTATTTGAGGCATTTGGAACAAGTATATACATAAACAAAATGTATGGGTTTAAGTTGCCTTTGATGTGATGCAATAAAAAATTAAAGGGTAATAAAAGGATTATATTGGGAGAAGAAGAAAGACAAGGAGAGAAGTAAAAATAAGATAAATCATATTACATGAAGAAGTGCAAAATATATTACAATAGAGGAAATGTAGGAAGGGGGTTATCATTATTTGAACCACATTCTCATCAGAATTGGCTCTTAGAGGGAATAACATACACACTCAATTGGGTATAGAAATTTATCTTAACCTATAAGGAAATAGGAGGAGAAAGGATATAAAAGGGAGGTAGGGCTGATAGGAAGGAAGGCAGATTAAGGAAGGTGGTGATCACAAGCAAAACACTGGTAAGGAGGGACAGGGTAAAAGAGAGAAAGTATAAACAGGGGTGGGGGATAGGATGGATGCAACATAGAATTAATAATTATAATTGTGAATATGAATCGGATGAGTTCTCCCACCAAATGTAAGTGGATAGCAAAGTGGATTAAAAACTGAAATCCTGCAAGGCATTGTTTCTTGTAAACAATTTGAAGCAGAGAGATGCTGGTAGAATAAAGGCAAAAGGTCAAGCAGAATATATTACACTTCAGCTGAAGCAAAAAATTAAAATAAAAAAAGGGAAGAGGTAGCAATCCTGATCTCAGACAAAGCAAAAGCAAAAATAGATTTAATTAAAAAAGAAAACTATATCTTACTAAAAAGTTCCAGGGGCAATGAAGTAATGTCAATATTGAACATATATGCATCCAGATTCTTAGAGAAGTTAAATAATTTATTTTTATTTTATTTATTATTTATTATAGGAAGAAACAGAGAGCAAAACTATACTAATGGGGCCCCTCAATTTTCTCCTCTCAGAACTAGAAAAATCTAATCACAAATTAAATAAGAAAGAAATTAAGGAGGTCAATAGAATTTTAGAAGAATTAGATATGATAGACCTCTGGAGAAAAATGAATGGGGATAAAAAGGAATATACATTTTTCTCAGTGATATATAACACCTAAACAGAAATATGCATATTAGAGCATAAAAACCTCACAATCAAATGCAGAAAGATAGCAATATTAAATGCATGTTTTTCAGTCATAATGCAATTAATATCACATGTAATAAAGTGCCATAGAAAGAAAGGTTAAGAATTAATTGGCAACTAAATAGCCTAATCATAAAGAATGAGTGGGTCAAACAAGAAATCATAGAAATAACAATTTAATCAAAGAGTATGATGATATTGAAACAACATATCAAAGTTTATGTGATGAAATTAAAGTAGTATTTAGGGAAAATTTTATAGCTCTAAATACTTGAATAAAAATAGAAAATAAGCAGATCAATGAATTGGGCATGCAAATATTAAATATAAACAAAGATTTAAATGCCATCAAATACCAAATTCAACATTCTGAAAATCAAAAGAGAAATCAATAAAATTTAAAATAAGGAAATTATTGAACTATTAAGTAGCTAAGTCAACTTAAGTTAGTTAAGATCTGGTCTTATAAATAAAACAACCCAATAACATTGATAAACCTTTGATTAATTTGCTTTTTAAAACAAGAAAGAAGAAAAACAAACTCCTAATATCAAAAATGAAAAGGGTGAATTCACTATCAATGAAGAGGAAATTAAAGCAGTAATTAATTAGGAGTTCTTTTTTTCCGACTGCATGTTGAGAAATCTGACAATATAAGTGAAATGGATGAATATTTACAAAACTATAAATTGCCCAGATTAACAGACAGGGAAATAAAATACTTAATCTCATTTTGTGGAAAAAAAATGAACAAGACATCAAAAAATTCCCTAAGAAAAAAATTTCCAGGGTTGGATAGATTTACACATATACAAATAACTATTTATTCCAATACTATATAAATTATGTGGGAAAATAGACAAAAAGGGAGTCGTTCAAAATTCCTTTTATGACTCAAATATAATGGTGATACCTAAACCAGGAAGAGCCAAAACAGAAAAAGAAAATTATAAACCAATTTCCCTAAGGGATATCGATGCAAAAACTTTAAATAATATATTAGTAAAACCAGAATGCTATAGCAAGGTAGGATTTATGCCAAGAATGCAGTATTAGTTCAATATTAGGAAAACTCTTAGTATTATTGACCATATCCATAAAAAGACTAACAGAAACCATAGGATTATCGCAATAATATTACCCACATTTATGGCATTTTTTTTTTTTTTTTTTTGTGGTGGCAAAGCACTGGAAATTGAGAGAATGCTCATTAAGTGGAGAAGGCCTGAACAAGTCATGATATGCAAGTGGAATATTATTATGAATAAGAAATTATGAGGAGGCAGATTTCAGAAAAACCTGATACTGATACTGAGTGAAATAAGTGGAAGTAGGAGAACATTGTTCTGAGTAACAATAATATTGTGCAGTCACCAAATAAGAAAGATTTAGCTTTTCTCAGCAATACAAAGATCCAAGACAATTCCAAAGGACTCATGATGGAAAATGCTATCCATATGCAGAGAAAGAACCATGGAGTCTGAATGCAGATCGAAGCATACTATTTTTCCTTTTTCCCTCCTTTCTTCTGGTTTTCTCTTTTGTTCTGATTCTTTTTTCAAAAAATGATTAATGTGGAATGATTGTACAAATATCATCTATATTTGACTGCTTGCTGTCTTGGGAAGTAGGGTAGGAGAGGTAGGGAGAAATATTTATAACTCAAAATCTTTTATGAATTAATATTGAAAACAATCTTTACATGTAATTGGAAAAATAAAATGCTATCTTTTTAAAAAAAGAAACTGACTCCAAATTTTGTCAAAATAATGCTTTCTTCTTTCTTTATATCTAATGCAGTCTGGTCACTGGTATCATATTATTCATATAATAAAAGTCTTTCTCTGTTGCCTTATCATAGCTTGGGGGTAACCATGCATTCCTGAAGGCTAGGCTAGCAGACTGTAAGTTCTAGTTGGTTCTAGTAAGATGTGACAGCTTTGTCAGTGATTTACTAATGGTGTGTCTGTCTTTGGAGGATCAATCTATCTCAATGTATAGAGAGTCATCATTAGACAGCAGCTGGAGGGACATAAGAAAGTTTGGTCACAAGACAGTCCCGGAGACCACCTACTCAGGCAGAGTTTCCAATCAATTTCAGTAGGAGTACCCACAGCAGGGAAATCTGGATTCTTTTGAAGTTTTGAAAAAGAATGTGTGGTGGGCTTTTGATAAATGATAGGCTAGTAACAAATGAAGAACACTGACAATGAGCCTGGATTTGGGGTCAGCCAGATTGCCCACTTGGAAGAACATGAAAACCAATTTAAGACTTCATTTAGAACTGATCCTTTATGTTGTCAGGGTACCATCATTGTACAGATAAAGCTATCAGATTCAAGACTAAAGAGGACGATTTCCTTATGCTCTTTACTGATGGGGTTTATAACCTTTTTAGACCAAAAAGAAGTTGCCTGTTGTTTTCTGATTAAAGGAAAAGGGTGAGTCTATGAAACATAGGTCTGTGTGTGTATGGAACAGAAGGAAAGGCTATGGGGAAAATGCAGTTTGGAACAAAGAGATGAGTGAATAAAAGTGGGGAACCTCAGCAATTGCTGAATGGCCTCAACTATCAACAGTTAGCTGAATAATACTGGGCAGCTGAATGTAATAGGAACAGTGAGAGTTTTTTCATATGAAACTTATCTACAAAAGCATCCAGCAAGAATGGGGGGTACATCCCCACCAAAGATTTCAGCATCACAAATTCATTTAATTGCAAAGAGTGTATTGCCATATACTGAACTGGTTGACTCAATATTGAGACCCAAGGTCCTCTCTGGCTTGCTTCAGTGATTTTCCTGAATAGCCTTCTGCAATATCATTTTCCAAGTTAGAAATAAAGGTTCTCATTTTGCTATTGAGAATCACTGGACTAACACAAAGTTTTAGGTAAAAAATTGACCACTCTCTTTGTTTTAAGCTGAAGTATTCAGGATAGAAATGAATAGATATCTGGAAAATGTTAGAGCAAGACCACCATTTAAAACAAAACAAAACACTCTATAACTCAGGGGAGGTGACTTGGAAACTAAAGAGAGTGGAAGTATTTTTAGTCATTCAGTAGCAGTTATTTTGATAACTGCATAATTTTGCCTGTCATCCTTTGAGTTGAAAGCTTTCCAAGGTGCAAAAAATAGGCAGAAGCAGGATAAATCAAAAGTAATGATAATTTCCTTTGAGTTATAACTGCTATTTCATTAAAATTGTCCAATTTATAACCCACAACTTAGAATTCATCAACACACAATTTACAAATCTGTCACTAATGAACCAAGGCTTTTACTGGAAGCCTTTGTTTCTCATATATGAATCTGGGTTCTTGAAAGTCAATCTCAGTAATTCAGTTTACCAGAGTAAAGAAAGAAATAAATGAGAACATTTAGACATATGGTGGGGGAGGCTGGGATTGGGGGAAGATATACAGGTCCATGATTTCCACTGGATTAGGGATCTCTTGGTGAAAAGACTCCCTCTGCAAATGCAGATCAGCAATTGTTATGTAACTTAGAGCCTTAAAGAGTAGTCTGTTGTACTGAGAATTTAGGTGACTTGTCCATAGTCACACAGCCATATCAAAGAGTAGACTTGAATCCAGGTTATTATTTATTCTAAGCTTCTATCAACTGCTTCTCACCTAAAAAAATCATTTCACCTAAAATAGAGGATACATAATTATTTAGGTATGAGGAGAACTTTATCCTTGAAGTATGTTTTTGTTTCTCTTTTTCTTTAACTAGGAACCAGGGGAATAAGACCTGAATGGGTAATTTTCTTGGTGAGGAATTCCCAGGTAAAGAAAATCCCCATTTCACTGTCACCTGCCACCTTCTCTGCATCTTAGACTTAAAGGATTTCCAAGATATGGAGAGGTCAGGTGATACGCTCAAGGTCACAGAGCTGATTTGTGTCAAAGGCAAAGCATGAATTCACATCTTTCTGGTTTGATGTCAACTCTTTCTACATTATGCCATATTGCTTTCCTCAGTGAAATCTAGGAAAATGCTGACCTGATGTAAGCCACCTAAGCGCCTTTCATTTTTTTTCTCTCTCCCACTACTTAAAGGATTACCAAGATAAATTTTTTACCACTAAGGGAAAATAGAGTTGGTAACTTAAACAGGAAAGTGCATTTTTGGACTGAAGTGCTTTCATTCATAATGAATGGAGTTGTGGTCTCGAGTGAGAGAGGCCTAAATTAATCTGGTGGAAAGGTACAAGTTTTTAGCCAATACCACTGACTAAGGCTATTGTTTACCAAAGTGGACCAGAACTTGAGAAGAGGCTTAAAAGCAGGCTTTAGCTGTGGACTTCCATTTTCTCTGAGCTTGTCTTCTCCTTTGTGCTATTCTCATCTTTTAAGAAACCGCAGTGAAAAAAATTAGTCAATTTAGGAAATCTCCCTTTATGACTAATAGGCAACATTGAAATTAATTGTGACCAATGTAGCATAACTTCATTTACAAGGCCTGGAAATAAAGCAAGGGGGAAGAATTCTTCCAGAGGAATGAAAAGAAAAAAAAAATTATCAACATAAATAGTTAGATCTGACCCAAACCTTTCTAAAACAGTGTGATAGATGAAATATTTAGCTTCCATAAACAAAATTCCATCCTTTGTCTGGGAAGCATCTCTCTGTTAACAGCAGATAGATTTCAGTTCAGCTTTGCAATTTTCCTTGGCTTATGTAACATGTACTATATGGGCAAGACATGGTTGACTGGGCTTTTGCGTGCCTTTTATCTCCCTGTTTTACACATTTCTAAAAAAGAAAAGGTCTGTTTTCCCTTAACGTTTGTGTGACAGTCTTAAAATATTCAGGCTATGAAATATTTCATACTGAGTAGATCACTTTAGGAAGGATTTTAGAATGCACAGATCTATAAACTCTAAATAGCTGGCTCAATGCAATGGGACTGCTTAATAGGAGAGTAAGAGGAGAATGATAATTTTTTCTTTCTGTTTAAAATGAACAATAAATATGTATGGAGTAATATGACAGAAAAAACCCCCAAAAAGACATATTAAAAAGTAAATTAAGCTAATTTTTACCACAAGCTGGGGTGTGGTAGGGGACTCCAATGCTATGTTTTTTTTAATTTATAAAATTGTGTCCTTCCGAGTAAAATTGCCTCAGGACAAAAGAATAAAATATAAAACATTTATCTAAAATATAGCCATAGCAGTTGCCAGCATATATCAACTACAAAACATCAATTTCAAAAATAAGGTGCCTAAAACACTTAAGATTGGCTGGTTAAGGACAAGAGCAAACCATAGTGGGCAAAAATCTTTCCCCCTCCCTGAGGCGATCTCTTCCTAAAAGGAGCCTTCCCGTCCTAAAATGTCTTATTTCTATTTTGCCATAAGTAGAATTTTGGAACCATCACGAGTTTCCCACTGGTCTTTGTAGTCATGGTGGTGATTGGGGGCAGGGAGGTGGGAGATTGTACTGTCTCTAGCAATTCTAGTCCAAAGCAGTTTGACTTCTGGGTGCTATGCCAACTTACAGCTCTGCTCAGTTGTCGAGAGCTAGAATCTGTTGAAAAGATACAATTTTAGCTCAGATGATGTATTGGAGGTGGTTCTGGTATAAATGGAAAAGTTTACTCAGAAAAGGGGAAAAACCTCTGAGGTGATAGAAAGCATAGATAACAACCTATCAGGCTCTCACAATCAATCTACAAGCATTTACTCAATGTCAAAAATGTACCAATCATTATATTAAATGTTATGTGGGAGTGGGGATGGGAAATATAAAGCATCTCACAAGAAGAGAGCCAAAGAGACTGTCTCTCTCTGTATGTCTGTTTATCTTTCTATTCATCCATAGATCTATCCATTTACCTATCTATCCATTTAGCTATCTGCCTGCCTGCCTGTCTGTCTATAGCTATTCATCCATCTATCTATCTATCTATCTATCTATCTATCTATCTATCTATCTATCTATCTATCTATTCATCCATCTATCTATCCTTTTACCTATCTATCCCTCTAGCTATCTGACTGTGTCTATATATCTATCTATGCATCCATCTATCTATCCTTTTACCTATCTATCCCTCTAGCTATCTGACTGTGTCTATATATCTATCTATTCATCTATCTATCTATTTACCTATCTATACATCTAGGTATCTGCTTGTCTGTCTATCTATATCTATCTATCTATCTATCTATCTATCTATCTATCTATCTATCTATCTATCTATTCCTCCATATAGCTATCCATTTACCTATCTATCCCTCTAGCTATCTATGTCTGTCTATGTATGTATGTATCTATCTACCTATCTATCCATCTAGCTATCTGCCTGTCTGTCTGTTTGCCCATCTGTCCATCCATCTCTCCATTCATCTATCTCTGTCTCTCAATTCACAATATACATATATACATCAAGCCTATTTACCTCCTGGTCATACCTCTCACTTTTCTGACATGGAAAGAACATTGGGCATAGATTCAAAAGGCTCAGAATAGCTGCTTTCAGATCCTGACTCTGCCACTTGTAAGTTGCATGACCTTAATCAAATTGTTGACTCTGTGGGTCTCAGTTCTTGTATGTGTAAAATAAAGGGACTTTGCTAAGTGGGGGCTCTTAATCAGTTTGTGTTATGGATGTGAAACCGATGGCCCCCTTCTCAGAATAATGTTTTTAAATGCAGACAATAAACCCCAGAGGACTAAAAAAGGAAACCACCCAGAGTGAAAGAGTCATCTAAATGTTTTTAAAAACAAGATTACAGACCCCAAGTGAAGCATTTTGGGGCTAGAGGATCTCCAAGAACCCCTTCAGGTCTGGTGTTCTTGCTTAAATTCTTCTTAGCTGTTGCCAGCTATCTCCTGTTTCTCTCTTGGGCCCTCCTGCTAAACCTGCTTTGACCGTCAGAAAAGGAGGTAAATGCTTGTTGATACTCCTTTTATATTTCACAGTGAATTGAGAGCAACAGGTCAGAGGCGTACCCCTCCTCCACTCTATTCCCAGGACAAAACCGAGTCTAAATATCCCCAGCAATCTGCAACCTTCTGCCCCCAGGGCCAGGTGACAGCCCTGTTCCCAACTCATAATAACTCTGTGATCCCCAGTACAACCCACAGCATCTAAAGTCGCCGGGCTGGTTACTGCACCTGTCTACTGAGCGGTGACAGAACGCTTTTATATGATGGGAGAAAGACAGTCCAGGAGAGAGAAAACAATTAAGTGTCAGATTAATGAGGAATGTCAGAAATTGGTTCCAGCAGCTCTAAATGAGTAGAAAGGAAATTCAGTTCCAGATCCCAAGAAATGCTTGATGATCATGCAAACAGGGTCTATGGCCTATTACTGATTCATTCCCTACTGATTCTCCATTTGGGGGGGGGGTAAGAACTACTTTAGCACTCCCCTAAAGTGAACTTTTTTTAAGATTCAATGATTTTGTTTGCAAATGAGATTCTCTGTTTCCTGGCTTTCCTACAAAAGGAAAAACAAAAAACAAAAAACAAAACACACACACACACACACACACACACACACACACACACACACACACCAAAAAAAAAAAAAAAAATCCTCTCTGGAGGCAAGCTGCAAGAAAGTCTCAGCATATTTATCATGCAGTAAATGCACTCTCTGAGAATGCTGTATTTGTGATTTAACAAGCATGCCCTCAAATCAAAAGGCTCAGGCTTTTTGCTTTCTCAGCCTCCACCAAGGCAATGTTTCTGGGAATCCAGCAGGTGGAACTCGTGCAGAAGCATTTCCTGGCTGACAGAAGCCAAATCCATCAGCCAATTAGATTAGCATCCATTTAACACACTTTAAAAAAGACATTTTGGCTTACTTATAATTTTTCATATGCTATTAAATGCCTTAAATGGGTGGTTTCTTAGTAAGCTGGTGGGCTTCTGCAGGAGGTAGGGGAAGGGGAAAGGAAATCACATTACATGGTTACCCATAAGTATTCTGTAAGCACAAGCTTTCCTTTTATCTGCTTTGTCAGTCTAGTTATCTTCACAGGAAGCACACCCACAACAAAAAGTTAAATACAGTGGAGCACACAAAATTCATGGCTTTTATAGGGATTGCAAAGGCTTACAACACACCTAAACAAAGAGGCAGAATTTTTGAGATAGTGTCTATTCTATTTGCTTTGGTTCTTTACAAAAAAAATCCACGATGATCCACACAAGGGCCTTCATTAATACACCCTTATAATCATATATTTATATCATACAGTAAATTTGTAGGTTATCGCTATTTTTTTCCCCCTATTTCAATAAAGGGCATTTTTTTTTTCCATTTCAATAAAAAGCAGCTCCAAGTTCCCAGAATTTATTTCAAAGATTTTAGTAGTTCTTTCTCCTGCCCCAAATATTGATTCATTTTCTTCATTAAAATCTTACTCTAGTGAGTTGGGGGCAAAGGTGACCTTGTCTTTTGGAAGACTATATCAATGGAACACAAGTTCTGGTACATATTACAAAGCAAGGAATTCACTGGAATTCTGCTAAGCTATGGACTATTTGGCTCTTGTCAAAAGATTAACAAAATAAAATAAAGGACTTTAATAAACATTGATTTCAATTATTATTGCTGCCATTGTTGTTACTCATTTTCCAATTCCCTATTGCCTATAAGTTTACAGAGATCACAGCTATAATGTATGGTCATGCAATAATTTTTCTCCCTGTGAATATATGTGACATCACATGATTAAGAACTGACTTGGTTAGCATCGTAATCTAATGAATTATGTTAATCACCCAGAAAGGGAAGCATGGATCTTCTTTTGCTGGAGTAGGGGAATGGGTCACAAAAACCCAATCACATGCAGACGGATTAATGCAGATTCTGAACCCTACATCCACGTGAAAAAAAAAAAAAGGATCCTTAAAATAATGAAAGGGGTTTTCATTCACTGATTCGTTTGATTAATTATTATTATGTATAGGACTCATTTATTTATAGGCTCATGAAGCTTAAATAAATAAAATTAAAAAAACATTACAGATGACTTGTAGCCATACATTGTGTATGTGTAATATAGCATATACAGTATTTATATATATATATATATATATATATATATATATATATATATATATATATATATATATATATATATATATATATATATATATATATACATATCTATATATGTATATATATATACAAACAAATGTTATTGGTCCATCATTTCAGTAATGTTCAACTCTTTATGGTCCCCTTTGGAGTTTTGTTAGCAAAGATACTAAAGTGATTTGCTATTTTCTTTTCCATCTCATTTTACAAATAAGCAAACTGAGGCAAACAGGGTTAAGTGAGTTGCTCAGTGTTCACTGCTCGTAAGTATCTGAGGATGGATTTGAACCTGTTCTTCCTGCTTCCAGGTAAGGGCTCTATCTGTTTTCCCATCCAGCTTTCCCCATACATACATATTTTAATACATAGATATGTAAATTAAAGAAATTAATAATTCATTGGATTATGATGCTATCCAAGTCAGTCTTTTGATATGTGACCTCTATCAGCTACGGGCAATAGGGAATTGGAAAATAAGAGTAACAACAACAGCAATAATAATTGAATCCAAGATTTAGTGTAGTTTTTAAAAATTTTGTAAAGAACTTCACATATATCGATTCAAAGTACTTTTAATTGATCAATATAGATTTATGTCTACTATTAGAATAAATAAACTTAAGTAAGAGAAAGTATGGTATAGTAAAAAGAGCACAACACTTTGAACTAGGAATATTATATTTCAAGTTCTGAGTTTGAGTCTCCATTTCCTTTTCTATAAGTTAGGGATAAATATATTTTCTCTATTTACCTAACCTATTTCATCTAATAGTGAAAAAAACATTTTGTAATATGCTTTATAAACATATTTTGTCAATATACAACTAACATGTGACTCATGAGACAAGGAAACAAAAAATAAAAGAACTTAAAAAAATCAAAAATCAAATTAAATTTAAATTTAAACAATTCAAATATTAGAGATCTCCACATCACTTTAAAACATGTTTATTATGCTTTATTTAGTTGTTCATTTAGTTGTCCCGGGCAACTCCCAGGTGATATACATTAAATAATTCATCATGTAGTGGCAATATCTGTAAATGACTTTTATATTGAATTTAGTAGAGCCCAGTTTGCCACAAAATATAGTAGGACTTATGACTTCTCATGGTAAAAGCAATTAAATCTACTCTCAACCAATAGCTCAAGTAAAGAGTTGTAAGACACATATATTATTGAAGATTTCAACTCCAACTTCATTTAGAATTATAGAGTAGAAGAAAAATAAGAGATCATCTAATCTCCTGCTTATTTACAGATCAGATAACTAAGGCCTACTGAGAATACAAGAGTCCTCAAAGGTTTTATATGGAATAAATAAAAGAACTTCAGCTAGAACCCAGGTCTGCAACCCCTAATCCATCACATTTTTTCCTATTATAACATTCTACCTCTCTATTAAGATATGCTACAATATGAACCAATGCAAAGTCAAATGAACAAAAGAGGAATGAGTTATATTAAAATACAAATGCGATTAAAAACAAACAAT
Organism: Sminthopsis crassicaudata; assembly: GCF_048593235.1. Lineage (NCBI taxonomy): Eukaryota > Metazoa > Chordata > Mammalia > Dasyuromorphia > Dasyuridae > Sminthopsis > Sminthopsis crassicaudata. The sequence goes on from NC_133618.1 coordinate 163,772,219, forward strand.
TTGAAGACTTGCAAAAATGATAAAGACTGAAATGAATGGAATCAGAAGAACAATTTATATAGAACAGCAACATTATAAAAACATCCAGCTTTGAAAATTGGAAGAATTTTGACCAATGCAATGATTTCAGAAGTAGAAGGTGCTACACTCCTATTGCCAAAGGTCATGGATTCACAGTACAAAATAAGACATATTTTTTTGGACGTGGCCAGTGAGCAAATTTGTTTTATTTGGCTATGTTATAAGTTACAGGTATTTTGTCTTTTTTCTTCCTAATGAGGTAAAGCAAGTGAAGAAGAAAAAATAGATTTCTGTTGATTTTAAAAATAAATTTTAATAAATTAAAAAGAAATATAATGCTTCCAGTTCTAAATGAAATTACACGCTCTCCGTGACTCTTCCACAGTAAGCCTCTCTGTTATGTCTTTTATTAAAGAAAGTACAACAAACATACTATTTCCCTTAAATCACCATGCTGTCCATCAGTTTGGATAACCTAGGTCAGAAAAAAAGCACTTTTATCTCCAAAGTCACAAGTACCACTGCCTAAATTATATTTGAACATTCCCTTTCACTCGGCATCTATAGAAAAAGTCTCATGCAGGGTTCAATTTGAACTCTAAAAGATGTAGTATAAACTCTCTTATTTGTGTTAAACTACATATAGTCCCTAAAATAAATGTGTTCCTATACTTGCCTTGCCTCTCTTTATTCACTTCGGATATGGACCAGAAGCTTGTTAGAAACACTGTCATCATCTTTTGATTATGATTTAACTTGTATGGAGGGTGCAATGGATACAGTACTGGTCCTGGAGTCAGGAGACACATGCTCCCAGCTTCAAAGCTGGGTTCAGACACTTACTGCCTGAGTGACCCTGGGCAAGTCACTTAATCCCATTTGCCTCAGCTCCCTCATGTGTAAAATAAGCTGGAGAAGGAAATGGCAAAACCACTCTGGCATCTTTGCCAAGAAAACACCAAAAATGGTGTCACGAAGAGCTGAAATAACTGAATAACAACACATTTTATGAAGCTCTTTTTACAAGTATGGACAAATTTTGTTGTTTCAGAGAATGTAGCCAAGAGGAGAAAGCCATTATTCTTGTCCTAGGGTTTTACCACCATGCTGATTCCTATTTAGAGGGGACAATCAATAATTAAGGGGAACAACAGAAATAGATTTTGCCATCTTCACTAATGGAATAGAGACAGCATTAGGAACTGAAACTGTCCCTGACAGTTGAGTCTGTGTGTCTGTGGGTGTATAATTGTGTATATCTATCTATAGATAGTTACACATACATATACATATATACATACACATTTGTGTGCATGTACAGAAATGTAGGGAGCGCCCAGTGAGGAACTTCTATCACTATGGCTTATCTCTTTCTTCCTTCCTTCCTTCCTTCCTTCCTTCCTTCCTTCCTTCCTTCCTTCCTTCCTTCCTTCCTTCCTTCCTTCCTTCCTTCCTTCCTTCCTTCCTTCCTTCCTTCCTTCCTTCCTTCCTTCCTTCCTTCCTTCCTTCCTTCCTTCCTTCCTTCCTCCTTCCTTCCTTCCTTCCTTCCTTCCTTCTTCTTTCTCCTTCTTTCCTTCTTTCCTTCTTTCTTTCTTTCTTTCTTTCTTTCTTTCTTTCTTTCTTTCTTTCTTTCTTTCTTTCTTTCTTTCTTTCTTTCTTTCTTTCTTTCTTTCTTTCTTTCTTTCTTTCTTTCTTTCTTCTTCTATTTTTTTTAATCTCTTTATTTTATTTTATTTATTCATTTATTTGCTATTTATAAACTTATACATTTTTTTCTAGACATGTGAGGATTTAAGTGATCTGCCCAGGGTCACACACCGGGGAATTGATTGGTCTTCCTGGCTTTGAGACCAACTCTGTCACTACCTGACTTCTGGCTGTCATTGAAGTATAAATAGAATAATGGAAGATAAGAGCTCAGTACAAGAAGAATAGTAGAAGAAGAGTCCAGGCCAGATATTTGGGTGCCATCTTGGAGGCTGGACAATTGTACTTGCCTCGGATACACCATTGTGCTTTCACAAAACTTGACAGAACAAAATATATTGGATTACCATTGATATTGGGAATAAATTTTTTAAAAATATTAAATAATTTTAATTATAAAATTTTATTTTATTAATGTGTATTTATATTGAATAATTTCCTTGTTATATTCCTTTGAAAAGGAAATAAGAAACCAACTCCTGTATCTTTGCTAAGAAAACCCCAGTTGAGGTCATGAAATACATAGGTGACATGTACATAGGTGAAATACATAGGTACATAGGTGAAATGATGAAACAATTTATGTGTGTGTGTGTAGATGTAAAACATATTTAGCATTTAGTGTAATATACATATACATATACATATATATATATACACTAAATGCTAATATGTTCTATAATCTGTGTGTGAAGGCTCACACACACACACACACACGCACACACACACAATGTATGACTACAAGTCATCTGTTGCTCTCCTTAGATACTACCCCTTTATTTGCTAATTCATGATTACTGTGGTTTTCTCAACTGAAATACACATTTTCTCCCTCATGGAGATACACAACCATAATAACAATAATGATAGAATCTATGTAGCTTTTAAGTTTTGCAGACCCCTTTATATATGTTATCTATATCTCAATATACTCACCCTAACCAGACCCATAAAAAGGCCCCTAAATGCATTCCCTCTCTGGGCTGTGCAGAGTTATATTACTGGACTTTTGTTGGATTATGGAGCAATTTTACAATCCACTTTGACTCTGCTAAGAAGATAATTATTCCCCCTGAAACCTTTAAAAGAGAACTATCAGTCTACTTGTCCATCTAGGGAAGAGGGGGAAATCAACTCATTACTCATTACATGATACATCTCTGATAAAACAGACCTTTTGAGTCAAGAATCCAAGTAGTAAAAACAAAAGGAATTAGCAGGGGAAATCTATTGCTTATCTATAATTTCAATCTCTTTTAAGTTTTGTATGTCTCAAGAATGTGGCCAGCACACAGTGGGGGCTCAATAAATATTTGTTGAGGGGTTATTCTATGTAGTGTGTCAATAATGATGGGCAGGGATGTGGAGGAAAGAAAGTTTTGGAACATGGAGAATTTTTCCATGGCCTCTTGATTTAAAAATAGTACAAAGTGATGCACCAGAGAGCTATTTTCAATATCACACATACCCCCTTAATAGATAACATATGCGTTGAACATATGGCATGTTAATACAAATACTTTACTCTGATAAACTAACTTTTTAATCCATAGATTTCCCACCATTTTATAAACACCATTAATTATCACAACACTCCCAGGGGATTTTATAACACTTAGTTTGTCCTTCACTAGATACATTACACTATCAATAAATATTAAGAAATGACAATAATGAAGGACTTACTAATGTTTTCTACTTGAAAAACCAGAGGAAAAAGATGACAAAAATATAAAGTAACTTCACTATCCATAATTAACTCTTTGGTGTTGTTGGGGTTAGATGTTAGCAAATGCTCACATTTATGATTAGTCTATTAATTCCTGTTCATTTCCTTCATATATTATTCAAATTTTATTAGGATTTAACAATATACTAAATATGTCAATTATACACAAAGGATCTGTGAGTTTCTCAACTTGGAGACTCAATCTTTGGAAATTTCTCAGCCACCAAAAATTGCAAGACCTCTATGACTTGGTTGGTAAAACCTAGTAAGTTGATTGAGGCACAAGAAAATTAATTAAATGATTTATTTAGAGTCACAGAGATAGAAGGTGTCAGAAATAGGATTTGAACTTAGATCTTTATTCTTTTCATGCCATTCCAGAGGCTACATTGCCTTTGTTGTAATGATGCCTCAGCAAATTATAGTCAATGTAAGGTTATTAAGGATAGTATTAACTGGAATGCCTTTTCATAAAAATACAACTCATTATCCAATTAATTATAGTCCTTGGGTTGAACTTTCTTTTAAAAACTGTATTTTCATAAACTGCCATGGATATTTTTAGACAAGTGGTACCATTGTGCCTACACATTTATTTAAAACAACCATACGCTCTACTTGGTGCAGATGTTAGACCCAGAACTGTCAAGAAAATACCTTTTTTTTTTTCCTGAGGATAAAAATATTCTTCATAAATGTAAATATCTTTATATGTACAAATTTGAGATTTATTTGTAATATTTATCATCAATTAATATTTATTTGAGTGTTTACAACATGACCCACACTGCAGTATAAACAAATTAAGATATGTAGAAGACAAATTAATCTTTTTTTTTTTTTGGAGGAAGATGGGAGGACAATTATAAAAGTTGTTCATTGAGTATAACAATGAGTAACTCTATGGATTATTTTATAGCACTTGCCTCTATTATATATTGAGTGGAGAAGAGCAATTATAGTCTAGGGAAAGAAATAGCATTTTAAATAAATAGGGGAAGTATAGCTGAATAGCCTTATTAATTATCCATAAACTGACAGCATCATTTGTCATGATAAGCCCCTATGAATTCTGAGTTTTACTGTGGTCCTACCCTAAACAATTCAAAAATATTATTTTTTCCTTGTCATATACAGAAATGGTTTATCCTAGAATAAATCTGTACATGGAGTTGTAGGACTTCTATTGGAAGTCACTTCTATGTTTCCACATTTTGCTTCAAAACATTTGTTTTTGCAATATTGATCAATATCGACCACACACAATGGAAATGTTTACAATAGATACTCAGCAAAATATAGGGAGAATGAGTAATTCTGACTATGAGCAAAGGATATACACGGATCTTGGGCAATGCAACAAGAATTTTTCAGGTAAACAAATGGCACAATCATATTTAGAGGACATACCAGTGGATAATTTATTTCCTACAATTATTAGGAACAAAAAAGTTTTGTTCATTTAGGGGTATTCTCTGGTTAAATTTTCTAGAAGACTTTATGTGAGCCCCAAATGTAAGACATTACCTAAATGTTCTGGATTCTGCTACATATAGCATTACATATATACATATGTATTATTTATGATATATACACATATATAACATAATATAATACAATAAAGATTCTACTCTCTAGAGGTTATAAAAAGAACAACTTTTAAAAATTCCATCTATAGTATTTCTAAGAATTGATCTGAGATTCTTTCCTAGATAAGATTTCATCTATGCAAGTGGCAAGTATAACATATTTTTATTTCCATTCATTAAGGATAACAATGAGTAGCTCTACACATAGCTTTATTATGGTACTTGTCAGCTCCGAACTTATTTTGAATTTTGAATCACGAGTAGCAGATAAGGTGCTAGTTATCTCTCATACTGTGTGTCATTGACAAATTTGATAACCATAGTATTCCAATGATAAAATGTTCAATAGCATGGGATCAGGACAGGATAGGTGAAATGCTAGTTGATGCAGTTTGCTGGTAGAGATGGCCATAGGGAAAAGTCAGTACCCTTTATATTACTATGCTGAAATGCAAAGAAAAGTAATTAAGTGAGGAGTTTTAGACTTTAATCCTTAATATTAGTGCCATGAATGATTGTACTACGTGCTTCTCCTGCTGTGTTGGAGAGACATAAGGATTATTTGAAAAGTAACTAGCACAGTGAAGGATTAAGAAAGGTGTAGCTATTTGGTATTAGTAGAAAAAACATTTACGTTTGATTTGGTTCCATTTTATTTTCCTTGCCATTGTCTTATTAAATATTTTTCTGCTGTGAATCCATGTTTTGTATGCATCAAAGTGTATTGGTGGGAGCTGTAGAACTGTGGCTTTGAATAGATATCTAAAACAATGGCATATATTGGGCTGTAGCTAAAAAGGGTACAGCAGGGGTCCTCCTCTCTATACTTATAAATGATCCCAGAATTCAACCACTGACATATAACAACAGCAAAAATACTAGTAGCTAATATTTTAATAGCTCCGGATTTATATGGCCCTTTTCTTAATGGATTTTTACAGAAGCACTTTTAAGTTCTATGATAGGGCTTGCTGAAGTCGCATAGATAGTAAATGGCAGAGCCAGAATTGGGATCTTTAGGTATTCTGATTCCAAACCCATTTACTCTTTCTCTATCCCCTAAATGGAAGCAGTGTAGCTGGTTTTCAGGAAGCATTTGTTGCTTTTACATTGAAATTGTATCAGAAAAAGCGTCAACCCTTTATTTTACAGTAAAATAATTTTACTAGTGAAGAAACAGCAGAAATTCAGAGATGACGATAAAAGTTGCTCTGAGGTTCTCTTTTATAGAATTTCATCTATGCAAGTGGAAAGTATAATATATTTTATTTTCATTCATTAAGGATAACAATAACTAGTTTTATTCATAGTACCTGTCAGATCCAAACTTATTTTGAATTTTGAATCATAAATAGCAGATAATATATCTCTCATGGCTGTGTCTCATTGACAAATTTGATAACCATAATACCCAAATGACAAAATGTAAAAAAGCATAGGATTAGCATGGATCTCTGGGGCATGCTAAAATGCCAATGAAGGCCTGCTCCTAAAATGGCATCACAGTATTAATGATTATTGGTTTAGCCAATTAACCAGCTAAATCTTCTTAATTGTACTATCGGCTAGCCAATACCTTTCCATCTTTTCCCCAAGTACAGAATAAGAAATTTTTTTGTCAAACAGTACTTATAACATTCATCTGATTCTTTCATCTAATAGCCTTCCAAAAAAAGGAAACTAGATTAGTTTGGCTTGATCTATTCTTGGAGAAGCCATGTTGACTTTGTGATTGACATTTCCTAGATGTTCACTACCCATCTCATTAATAATAGGTTCTAGAATTTTTCCAGGAATGAAATTCAGGCTTATTGCCCTACAGTTTGCAAACTCCATTCTCTTTTCTTTTGCCCCCTTTCAAGATGTAACCTATTTCCTTCTTTCTCTACAGTCTTTTGAATATAATTTATTGGGGTTCAGCAATCATTTCTGCTAGATTTTTTTGTAACAAGTAGTTCACTTAGGTTTGGTGACTTGAAATCATTAAGGGAAGTTGAGTGCCCTCTTACTAAATATCCATTTTCATTGGGTATCAACTCTCTATTAATCATTTTTGTTTTAATCTTTCCAGAGCAAAGATGATTTTCCTTGCCAGAGAAAAAATAGATAAAGAGTTGAGCATGTCTGCTTTATTTTAGCATCCTCTTCACCTGGAAATGCAATATTTATTATACCTTCTTTCCTCCAATATTCAAAAATCCTTTTGCTATTATTCTTAGCTTTTTTTCATCCCTTAGCTCATTCTGAGCTTTGTCTTTTCTGACATTATTCTCACAGGATTGTACCCCACTTTATCTACACCCCAGGCTTTGACTATTCCATAGTGAGGTAGAGCTCTGTGCTAACAATTGCACTTATGGGTAGAACTAGTATCTGACTTTCAATCAATCAACAAGCAGGTATCCTAAGTGCTTAAAATGAATTTGGCACTGTCCTAGGAGCTGGGTATAGGAATGCAAAGAATGAAATCCCTACCTATTCTCAAAGATCTTGCACTCTTCCATCTTTAGAAGAACTGCTTTTATCAAGAGCTACTTTGCCTCTCATCCCTTACAACTAGAGAATTACCTCTATTTGTTGCTCCTCCATTTATTGTGAAAACTAATCTTAAATTAGAGGAACAGAGGATAGTCTACCTCTCAGACCTGTGGAGGAGGAAGGAATTGATGACCAAAGGAGAACTAGAGATCATTATTGATCACAAAATAGAAAATTTTGATTACATCAAATTAAAAAGCTTTTGTACAAACAAAACTAATGCAAACAAGATTAGAAGGGAAATAACAAATTGGGAAAATATTTTTACAGTTAAAGGTTCTGATAAAGGTCTCATTTCCAAAATATATAGAGAACTGACTCTAATTTATAAGAAATCAAACCATGCTCCAATTGATAAATGGTCAAAGGATATGAACAGAAAATTCTCAGATGATAAAATTGAAACTATATCCACTCATATGAAAGAGTGTTCCAAATCACTACTGATCAGAGAAATGCAAATTAAGACAATTCTGAGATATCATTACACACCTGTCAGATTGGCTAAGATGACAGGAACAAATAATGATGAATGTTGGAGGGGCTGTGGGAAAACTGGGACACTGATGCATTGTTGGTGGAGTTGTGAAAGAATCCAGCCGTTCTCGAGAGCAATCTGGAATTATGCTCAAAAAGTTATCAAACTGTGCATATCCTTTGATCCAGCAGTGTTACTACTGGGCTTATATCCCAAAGAAATACTGAGGAGGGGAAAGGGACCTGTATGTGCCAAAATGTTTGTGGCAGCTCTTTTTTGTAGTGGCTAGAAACTGGAAGATGAATGGATGTCCATCAATTGGAGAATGGTTGGGTAAATTATGGTACATGAAGGTTATGGAATATTATCTCTCTGTAAGAAATGACCAGCAGGAGGAATACAGAGAGGCCTGGAGAGACTTAAATCAACTGATGCTGAGTGAAATGAGCAGAACCAGAAGATCACTATACACTTCAACAACAATACTGTATGAGGATGTATTCTGATGAAAGTGGAAATCTTCAACATAGAGAAGATCTAATTCAATTCCAATTGACAGATGGACAGAAACAGCTACATCCAGAGAAGGAACACTGGGAATTGAATGTAAACTATTAGCACTACTGTCTTTCTACCCAGGTTACTTATACCTTCGGAATCCAATTCTTAACACGCAACAAGAAAATGGGATTTGCACACATATATTGTATCTAGGTTATACTGTAACACATGTAAAATGTATGGGATTGCCTGTCATCTAGCGGAGGGAGTAGATGGAGAGAGGGGAAAATTTTGAAAAATGAATACAAGGGATAATGTTATAAAAATTACTCATGCATACGTACTGTCAAAAAATTATAATTATAAAATTAATTTAAAAAATGATCTCAAAAAAAAAAGAAAAAGAAAACTAATCTTAAAACTTCCACCTTTTTTTTCTCATCCCCAAAACTCCTCAAAGCTATACTTAGCTCTGCTTGCTGCTTCTTCTGTGCTCTCTGGAATTCATTCCAGTTTAAAAACTTCCTGAAATTTTTGACCTCTTACTTTTGTGCTGTTCCTATTCCTTGACATTCACAGACAAGACTTCCCTGAGATAAACATAGAAACCCTGACCCCATTCTCATATTTGGTTGTGTATTCTCTCATTGCCACTGGTGCTGGAGAGGGAATCAGTAGTTTTTGCTCACCATAGTCTCTTACAGATTCTTCTTTTGCTGTTATTATTTTGCAATCTCTCTTCCCTCGGGGTCCATTCTATTGACCATTCAAAATACTGGCAGATATTATCTACTATTTTCTAGGTAATTTTCCCTCCTTTCTCAATAAATTCAATGGCAGACTCAAAATCTTCTTCTCTGTCCCAACTTCTGATCTAAATTCCTTCAAATAACATAACCTCCTACTTCTTCAATCTTTTCAACTCCCAAGACCTCCACTTAGAAGCATTCTACTGCAAAACTCTGAAATGCTTTTATTCGATCATAAGTTCTATCTTTAGATAAAACTCTTTCTATGCCTTACTCCTCCTAGAGCTGTTCTTCATCTTCATCAAGATTCAGATCTCTTTATCCCTTAGTAATTTCTCAGGCTCTTACCCCATTCTGATTTTCTCTTTCTTCCTTCTAAATTTCAAGTCTACAGTTAACCAGATCAATTATATAATGTTGTCTGTTCTTAAATCCTTTACTTTCTTATCCTACTACATTCCATTTAAAAAAAAATATTTTATCAAATCTACACTATTCCCATCATCCCACTTCTGTATGGCTTTTCAACACAGATGGAGAAATATCATAAGTGAGTGGGCCCAGTCTAAAGTAGTTATTTAATCTCATCTTGGTTTACTCATATGCCAATTCCAATAGTGATTTTATCGTTATCTCTTCTCTTCTCACTCAGGAGTTCCTGATGCCAATAAATCACAGATCCAGTCTTTATCTCCTGTCCTATGTAATGTCTAGCATGGTGGACATACAGAGATAATTTCCTTTTTAGTTATTAATTAGATTTGCAAGAATATATTGTTACTGGCTGTTAAGTGTATATCTCTGGTAAGGAGCAAATCATTTTGATATTTTTAATTTACAGTCCAAAAATCCAAACCCTTTTCTTGGAACCATCTTCTTAGCCAAATGTTTACTTCCTAAATTCACTGTTCTCTTTTAACTCCTCTCCCTCTGCTTAGTAGGAAGTGATGAAAGTGTACCTATTTTGCTAAGCTCTCCAGTTTCTTTTCTAGGATTTGTACATTTTAACAATGTTTTATAGATCCCCTCTGGAATTATCTTTTGTGACTATTTATTCATCAACAGTGGGTAGTTGTCTCTGGTTTCACTATTTTAAAGAAGTTTTTCTTCATGTTTTGTAGTAGCAGTAGCAGCAGCAGCAATTAGATAGGGCTTTAAGATTGACAAAATACTTTACAAACATATTTTGTTCTACCTGTACCACAATCCCGTTATTATTCTCATTTTACAGATTAGAAAATTAAGACTAATAGAGGTTAAGTGATTTTCCCTGGAGTCATGTAACTAAGTGTATGATTTACACTCACTTCTTCTAGACTATGGGTCCAGCACTATTCATTACACAGTCCAGCTGCCTCCATATGCAGGTGCCTTCAAGATGCCATGAATCTGTGTATCAGTTTTCATGTCGACATTTAAGAGCTTCAGTACCCCTCATCAGGAGACCATAAATCACTTGTTCCTTCTACCTCTGACTCTAAACTGGGGATCTCTTATTTGATGAGGTCTTTATACTAACATCATCCTTCCCGGGAGGCCAAGTTGTCACATCATTCTCTTTGGATGTAGAAGAATTCCTGAAGCTAAATTTTCTTTTTTCTTTTTTTAAGGAAGGAGAACAGCTTGCTCAGATATCAGTTGTTTGGCCATGTCAGAAATACAAACAGCACAAATTTCATTTAGATCAATGAGGCAGCTAGGAGGTATTAGTAGATAGAATGTTGATCCTGGAATCAGGTACTTCAAATCTACCCTTAGACACTTGTTAACGATGTGACTCAGGGCTAGTCGTTTTATCCCATTTGTCTCAGTTCTTCATCTGTACAATTTTACAGATCACAGAAAGAAAGGGCAAACCTCTAGGATCTTTTCCAAGAAAACCTCAAATAGAACTACAAAGAAAACAGATATGAATGAAGAACAATAACAAAATGTTAACCACTTGATACTACTTAGAAAGGACATCCTTATTCTTTGTCATTCTTGTGAGAATTATCCATGGAGAAGTACAATTGTTCCACTGCATCTTGACAACCACCTCCAACTTGTATTCTCTTCTCTTACTTCTCTCCCTTGTTTTACCAAATTATCTTACTACCTTTTCATTCTTTTTTTTAAACTTCTCTTCAAATCTTTTTGCCTTTTCTTCAGGTAAAGTCCTTTTCCTTGTCTGAGCTCCTTAACCTTTTACTTCTCTTCATCTTTCCTTTTTTTTAGATTCTTCAAACAAGTCTACAAGCATTTAATAAGTGTGCGAAGTGGTGCTAAGTGCTAGGGACATAAAGGAGGGCAAAGCTATTTCTTGGTCTTAAGGAATTAACATTCTAAGAACAGAAACAACATGGAAACAACTTTGAATTGCAAGAGTTATACGTGGTAAATTGGAGGCAATCTTATAGAGGAAAATGGAGTAGTGAAGCACAATAGGAAAAGACTTCTTGCAGAAAATAGTATTGAATTGAGTCTTGAAGGAAACTAGGAAGGAGGGAGCCTGAAGGATGGTTGATGATATGATGTGTGAGAACAACAGGTCATTTACCTCTGAATCATAGAATACACACAGAAGAATAAAGTGTAAGATTAGAGACTTTAGACTTTCTATTTCTTCTCAACTCTTTCTTCTTCTTCAGCTCTATTTTTTTCCTCTTTTAGTGCTGAAGCTTCTTTTTCAGCTCATGTTCTTGTGTTCTTTTTCCTTTTCCTTTGTTCTCCCATATTTTTCTTCACACAAGATTAATCTTTTTTCCATACTTAGTTCAAATCACTTTAAAAATTCCTTTTCTTTCTTTTCCTTTTCTTTTTTCAGTCTCTCATAGAAGAAATAATCTGCTAATTATGCTTTAAATTGAATCAGTTTGAGTTAATATATTACTCATTTGCACATTTTTAACAGGGGAAAGGAAAGATTTTATCCCCTGTCAAAACATTTTTCATATCCAAAGAAGCAAATGGGGCATATTTTGAAAGATGGAAAGAAACCTTTTCTGGGTCCCTGAGATCTTACCCAACTTTTCTATCCTATTTATTTGTAAGGCTGATCCTTGAAAGTGTTGTCCTCGGAAGTCAAAGGCTACCCATTTATCAAGTAAAAATGTATATTTTCCAAGGTTTGATTCTGACTCAGTATCTCCAAGTAGACAGGGCCAGAAAAAAGTTTTATACTATCTTTAGGAAAAAAATAAAGGCAGTGCTTTTATTTATGTACACTTGTCAATGATCTCTGTCATTCTCTTGTTCCGGTCCAGTAGCTATTGGCAGTAGTAGTCTCCTTGAGAGGACAATCACGTCTCTAATCTCCACACTGAAGCAATCAGTCAGTTGATTCAAGGACAAAGGGAAAAAAATAGTATATGGCAGCTGATACCATTTAAGGCTAGTAAATATAAATTGTTTGAAGCCACATCAAAAGACAAATAGGAACATCTGTTTCTTTCTCTATTGGTGGACAAGCTGACAGTAGAAAATTAGGTACTGCTAGTTATAATACAATGATATGGACAGAAAACAACATATCTCTCACCAGATATAGCATGTTGCTGTGGTCTTTGTTCTCTCTGCCAAATTGATGAGTGATTGGCAGAAATCTGCCCTCTATTTAAATGAACTTTTGGCATGACTGTAGAGAAGCTGTAACCATCCTTCTCTGCACATACATTTATTTTACTATAAAAAATATCATCTGATGATCAATGAGACTGTAGCAGAGAAAAATCCTAGAAATGACTACACATTGAGAGTGTGAAACAGAATGATGCCTGAGTAATCAGTTCATCCTCTCTCACTTATTTTACATTTACATTTAGTATATAAAGTGACCTTTTAGCTATAATAGTGCAACCAAATGAACAGAGACAGTAGGGAGAGATAGGCTTAATGGGGATGGGATGATGAAACACTACCAATAAGAAGGACCGCAAGAGAACAATCTCACAGCAATGGCTTGAGAAAAGTTTTCAGTACTTTCCATCTTCTTGGCAGCTTAGTTTATGAGAATAGATTGCTACACCCTTTCCTATTCTCATTATAAATGGCAGATAATCTGGGAATTGGTTCAGCTTGTGAGGGACTGGATAGCTCCTAATTTTACAGCCCCTAAGAAAATCTGTGGATCACTGAAGTGTCAAAATGGTATTGTTCTCCTGAGACAAAAAGTACCACAAAACTGTGAATGATGTTTTCTTCTGAAAACTGAAAAATAACAGCATTGTGATTATCTGTGAAGGTTAGCAGGCAGTTACAAATGGTGATCAAAAACACATGTCAGGTTAGATTAGAGAGGATTCCAATCACACAAATATGTCAAAATAAATTCACAACACATAGATATTCCTCTTGAATCTTCCAAATAAAGGACAAGGAGGTGATTTCCTCTAAACATGGCTGAATGTGCCCCCACTTAGTCACTTATGTTTAGTAACAATCATTGGTGAGTAAAATAATTACAGGCAGAAACATTACATGCATATTAAAAGGAGAGCTGACCTCTTTAAAAAGTGGCCTATGATATCTAATTAAGTTATGATTTAGGTCAATTTTAATTACAGCTAATATTGAATCCTACAAGGTAAATTGTAAGTGGGTTAAACAGACTTAAGCCAGCAAATCTTATAATTGGGAAGGGAGCTGTGTACTTGATTCACTCTTCCCTCCAACAATCTGCCTCATTTCATTGCCCAAATTCCCCCACTCATAGGGTTTTGCCAGGTCAGTTGACTGCAATGTGGGAATGGCTAGTTTCTTTCTCATTTACCTGAGGCACCTTAGTCAGCAGTTGTGGGCTGTTATGCATCTAAGCACAGCTGCAAGGTTGGGGGTGGTGGAGAGGGGGTGAGATAAAGTCCTGCAGATAAAAAAAACAATTCTCTACAACATTAAATATGATAAACTGCATTTAATTTCTGCTTACTTCTAGTATGAATTCATTGAACATAAACACATGTATTTAGTGACTCGTGGGGTACTAATTAATTTCTACAAATGTCCTATTAATAAAAAAGATTGTGAATTTTTCCTTCCCCCTTATTCACACTATGAATTCTGATTATAGTTTCCAATGAAAACATAAAATGTTTTCTTCATCCCATATAATGTAATGCATGGTGAAAATGACTGGTGAAAAGAAGCAGCAAAGTTTAGAAAAAACTGCATAATAGTGGATTGGATTTCTTTCCTCTTTGAAAATCTGACCATACAAATATCCCAGTAAATGTAAATAAGCAAAATACTACCTTTTCTCCCCCCCCCCCCCATCCCTCCTCCAGTTCAGGAAATGTTCCATGAATATTTGAAACATTTACCAAGCAGGAAGGCAGTGCTACCAGTCAGTACTGCAGTCGGGCTGAACCATCAGGGTGGTTTATTGTTATTCACATAATGGATAGAAATGTGAAATGAATTCTCTGACAGATTAGAACCCTGCAGGTATATAATTCTTCTCTGACAACTCCGCATTAGTCACTCTAGTGACTTAATATTTTGAACCTTATTCTGCTTTGCAGAAGGGGAAAAAAAGAAAACCTATTTAAAATATATCTAACCTGACAGCTGGTAGTGCCAATGCTTACCTGAAACCAGGTATTATGGAGCCAATTTTGTAATGGGAGGGGAAAGGCTGTTTTGATTTAGAGTAAATTGATATAAATGCTTGAAAAGTTTTTCAAAAACAGCTAGTCCATCACTGCATGATTTTTTAGGATTTATTTTTAAGTCCTGACTTGTGATTTCATTGGTAGAGAGAATACCTAATGCGAAAAATCCTTTTGTCAATGGAGATTTGTCACCACTTTGTAATTTATAATCTTAGAGAGTCAGGATCATTGAGGTAGGAAGTGACTTGCCAAGGGAATAACATGGCTGGGATGTGTCCAAGGTAGCATTAGAACTGAGATTTTCCTGATTCTGAAGCAAGCTCTCTATTCACTATATCATGTTGTCCCTCATTTGGAGAATGACTTTTGAAAAATTTAGAAGATTGGCTTAGTTTATAAAGCCATGCAGAAGCCCTCACTCTAGAAAATTTCGCTGTTAATATTTGATTGTTCTTACAAAGACAATTCCTGTTATGGACTATTCATGTGATCCAAAGATAGTCTTCCTGATCCTAGCTGTCTTGTTTATTATGGTTCCTAGAATTTCCTCAGTTCCTTTTAACCATCAATTAATCAAGAAGCATTTTTTAAGCATCTTCTAAAGTTCACGAATTCTTCTAGGGGATGGAGACAAAAGATTAAATAAAAAATAGTCCTTGCCCTTTTGAAATTTATATTCTATTGTATAGGTAATATATATATGCATGTATATATATGTATATATATACGCAAAATATATACAAAATGAAAAAATGGTGGGTTTTAGGGGCAGAAGGAAATACTAGGAACTGAGAGTAATCATTCATTCCACTCAGAATCAGTCATTCAGTCAACAAGCATTTATTAAGAGTTTACTGCATTCCAGGTATGTTATTAAATGTTAGAGATAGGAAAAAAGACAAAACCATGATCCTTGTCCTCATGGAGCTTACAGTCTAATGACGGACACATGTAAAAAAAATAAACTTTGTGTCTGAGTGTATAAAATTTAATGTATACACTTATGTATACACTCTAAATAGAAGGTAATTTTGAGAGAAGACAGTTGCATTGGGGTCTTGGAAGTAGAGCAAACTGAGACATATCTGCCAAAGTTGGAATGTAAAGGAGGAAGCCAAGAGGCAGAAATGAGGAGGGAAAACTTTCCAGCCAGGGGATTGGAAACTAAGAAGCACAGAAGAGGAAAATGGATTGTGAAAAGAACAGCAAGAAGCCAGTATTGTTGGAACTTAAACTTCATGAAAGTATAAGAAGGCTAGAAAGCTGGGTTGTGAATGACTTGAAAAGCCAAACAGGGGATTTTATATTTGACTTTCCTGGAAATAAGGGAGAGCCAGTAGATTTTCTTGAATAATAGGGAGACATGGTCAAATCTGAATTGGGGGGAGATGGCTTTGTCAGTTGAGTAGAGAATGAACCTGATATAGGGAAAGACTTGAAGGGGAGAGTATAACTAAAAGGCTACTGGAATAATCCAGGTGTGAGGTGATGAGGGCTCGAACCAAAATGGCAATTATATGTGTAGTGAGAAGAGCAGATACGTTGCAAAGGCAGAAAATAACAACATTGGACAATAGTTCAGAAATGTAGAGTAAATGCATATAAACCATCAAGAAATCCTTGTTGTGAGGTTAGGTGACAGTGAAGATAGTAATAGGGAAGTTGAGAAGAGGGAACGGTTTGTTGAGGAAGATGAGTTCACTTTTGGACATGTTTATTTTTGATATGTCTAAGAAGCAGCTTAAAATTCAGATAGAGATAAAGGATGGATAAATAGATCCATGGATCTTTTTTTAGAGATGATAATTGAATCCACAGAAACAGATTATTAAGCAGGATGGTTTAGATAAGAAAACAGATGTTCTTAACCTTTTCTGAGTGTCTCTCTCAACCATAGTGCTTCTACTCCAAAATGTTTACTTTCATCATAATCTACTCTTTTCCAGATCGCCAGGATTTTAAGCCATTTTTCCGGACTTTAAGACTTGACTGGCATGTTATGTCCTCCCTCTCCATATGCCCAATCAGCTGTCACTTCCATCTTCAGATCAAGAGCTAAGTGGCAGCATAACACACTGAGGGATCAATCTCAAGGTTTTGGGAAAATGAAATATATCTATTTGTCACATAAATATTAGGAATCTTTGATCTTAGTACAAATATATTTTCTCCTTCCCCTACTCCACATCTCACATGCTTGTTTTATAGAAGAGATTCTTTTGAATTAGACAAGGTAAGTTTTGGAAATAGTTCGTTTTGAGGCTGTATTTTAAAAGAAATAAAGAAAAGATTCCTTCTAAAAATAAATCTGTCCATCTATTATCTTTTTCTTTTCTCCTTCATGATCCAGAGGATACTGATCCAAAAACCATGCTTTCTTCTTCCAATATTATTAATGGTGGATAATCAGAAATTTATTATAATAAACACTTGTTCTTAATCATTAGATGGCAGTTGATCTTCAGATATCATATGTATTATCTGCCTAGACATATGGCAGAGTTCAAATTGTTAATTACATACATTAATCGAGCTAGTAACTTGTAACTCATATACTCTGCACTAACAAAAAATAGAGCACTGCCATGTTCAGTGCTTCATTATTCCCTAAGAACCCTTTTGTTATGATGCTTTATTTTCATTTAAAATGGTCCTTTCATAGGAATGAGCAATACAATTTATTTTTAAAGAAATTATTTGCAGCCATGGTAATCATTCATTCACTCAACAGTTACTGAACTAATACATACTATAAGAGTAGACTCCAAAAAGTTCTGTCCTTATTTTTTGAGGGGTACAAATATGACACAAGATATTATTACTATTACTGTAGAGATGAAAAATTGATGAATGTTGAGCAAGAGTTTCCTATCAATCAAAAGCAAAGCAAAGAAACAAACTTCACCTGTTTTAATTTTTGGTCCACTGTTGTTATTTATTTATTTTTTTAATTCCCTTCTCTCCTGGATCTTTAGTGTTAGATCACAGAGACATATGGTTCTCTACATGGGAACAATAATAATTACAGAAAGAGTGACCATTTTATTAAATGAAGAGATAAATGATAAATATCCAAGATAAATAAGTGAATTTATTAAGGGCCATGATACAATAGGAAAAAAAATGGTAGATTTGGGTTCAAAGGATTCAAAAGAAAAATCCGAGTTTGACCATTTACCATTTGCATGACCTTGACAAGATGATTATCTCCTTTGGGCCATTAAAATGAGAATGGGACCAGATGAGTTCAGAGATTCCATTCTAAATTTGTGATTCCATGATACTATTTTGGGAACAAAGATACTGATAACTTGCCCTATTTTTCAGAAACTCTCAGAAACTTGGGGGCATTTTATGCTGTGGCTAGAATGGTTGCTTTGAAACATTTGGAGCTCTTTAGCATAGTCATTAAGGAAGGACACTGAGGAAAGTGGAGACTGAGTTATGTGATGGTTGTATAATTTGTTCAGCAGTATATGTGTAAGAATGAAGACCTCCAATGGTGAGAGTGACTGAAGGCTGAGTCTTGACTGGGAATATTTGCTGTATGATAAAGGTGGTAGGGATTCAAGAGAAGAGGGCAGTGTAGAATTGAATTGTTTCACCAATGGGCGATGGGGTAGAGAAGAGGAGTTTAATACAGGGGAGATGGTCTGAGAAAGTTAAAGAGTCAAGAAATTGGAAACCATGATGTGGAAAAAGCATAGAGCTGTTTTTTTTTTTTTTTTTTTTTTTTTTTTTAAAGAAGGAAGATGAAGATGTGAAAAGCCAATCGATTATACTCATATAAAGGGATTTTAGAATTCTTGAAAATAGAAGTGGAAAATTTGAAGGTGATGAGAGGTGATGAGATCTTTGTGTGTGGCTGAGGTAGAATGAAGAAGTAGCTCGTGACTGATGCTAACTGAAATGAGCAGAACCAGGACATCATTATACATGGCAACAGCATGAATATACCATGACCAATTCTGATGGACGTGGCTCTATCAACAATGAGATTATTCAGGCCAATTCCAATGTCCTTGTGAAAACTGAATGTGGACCACATCATATTTTCACTCCTTTTGTTGCTGTTTGCCTGAATTTTGTTTTCTTTCTCATTTTTTCCCTTTTTTAATCTGATTTTTCTTGTGCAGCATGATATTTTCTGAAATATGTATAGAAGACTTGCACATGTTTAACATATATTGCATCTTTGCCATCTAGAAGAGGGAGTGGGAAGAAAGGAGAGAAAAATTAAAACCCAAGGTTTTGAAAGGATGAATGAGTTGAGACACAGGAAAATTTGTTGCCTGTGGAACAAGCATTCCAGAAGGCACAGTGGAAGAGCTGGGGATAATTAGACTGAAACTTGAACTGGGAGGGTTGAGAATCACAGAAATGAGAAACTGGATTATCACACACCATGATATCACACATGATAATGTTCATCAATGAGTGGAGGGCACCAGTCTTCTACCCTGAAAAGACATGTGCAGCAGGACATAGCAGGAAGGCCAGAAGTCAAAGGCAGGAGGGTTGTTCTTTCCACATCTCAGCTGGGAGATGGAGCTGGTAACAGGAGGTGGAAATTGCCTTGCACAGATGAAAATGTTTGCTTTGATACAGATGGAATCTACCTGACCTTGGCCCTCTCAGCCTTCCTTTAGGGGACATGCTACACTTAGAAGGAAATGGAAAGTAAAGGAAATGAAATATTCCTTATATTTAGTGAGGTTCAGAAAAGGAGCAGTTGGGGCAAAGGAATTATTATTGAATCACAGGATAATAGTTGATGCATAAAATTCCACAAATAACCATTCAGTAAAATGAAATGATTCTCCTCAGGCCACAAAGGCAGTAAGTGGCAGAGCCAAGATTCAAACTCAGATCTTCTGAATCTAAATCCAACAAGTCTTCCAGTATAGCCCTCGCAAACTAAGGTAAAAGCCATATGGAAATGTTAGTTCAATTCTCTGGAGCAATGAAAATTAATTTTATTTCAAAATTTGCCTGAGCTCTGCACCCCCTGCTAAATATTGATTATACCTTACTTATTGCCTGAATCTTTTCAATTGCCAAACAAATATTCTGAGTAAGAGAACCTTTCTTGTAGCATCTATAGTTAATTTAGACATGTCATTTTCAACTACATATTTTTTTTTCAGTTAATAGTATTTGTAGCCAACAGTGCAAGAGTGTTGAAAAGACTATTTGACAAACTGAAGAAATAATAAGTACCATACAGTTTAAGGGTATGAACCAAAACTCATGGATGGCTATAGAAAATAAAATCCTCAAGTTTCAGCATGGTATTAGCCAAGATTGAATTTTGCATTGGGTCACTAAGGCTATGAAATGAACCCTTACCCATGAAAGAAGAAGCTTTTCAGAAATGCATGTGAGGGAAACTTTAATAACCAAGGGAAGTCATAAATTGGCATAGATAAATAAGGAGTTGAAGTAGTGATTAAAAGGCTAAACAAAAGTTCACATTTCATATACAATCACTTAAGAGGTGATAGAAAAGGAATTCTGACAGTAGTTAAGCCCAAAGAGAAAAGCAATTTTCTATGACTGCTGTTATATAAATATCAAGCTTCTAGAGACCCAGTTACCACAGTCTTAAGAACTTTTTGTGTAAACAACAACAACAAAAATGTAAACCTCATATTTGCCTGAGGCTAGAACATAAAAAAAAAGCTGAACATAAACAATTTGGGGGTAATCCTTTTGGCCTGCTGTCAGACAAATTGGAAATGTAGAATTGAATAACAACAAGAACAATTTTTTAAAAATTAACACCAATCTTCTTAAAAGTGAAAACCTGCTATTTATCTTCACTACTTCATGTATTTCTCTGTTTCAGACTATCAATACAATTTACTTCCAACAAATGTTGTTTCCATGCTCCTCCATTATTTAGACAATGACAGCCACCAAATCCCCATTGAAATCAGCATGTCTGCTTTCCCATTTTCATTTCACAGCCACAATGGACTGGCACCATATGTCTCTTTCTCTTATTTTTGTCCTTGTTTTTCCTTCACTGTTATTCTATTCCCCCCACTCTTTTCTATTCTTCTTTGGAGTTTATAATTCATTTTTTGGACTTTCAACTTTCCAGTACTTTTCAATTACTTTCTTTCTCTTTGCTGGATCATAGAAACAGAATTCTAGAGTCTTGTTGGAACTTTACAGATCATCTGCTCAACTTCATGCTTGGTTTTACAACACTCATGCAGATTTTCTTCATGAATACCTCAAATTATGGGGAGTTCACTATTTTTAAATCTAATCAATTCCCTTTTCAGACACCTGTAACTGCAGGTCTTGGGGCAGCAAGGTGGCTCAGTGGATGCAATGGCAACCCTAGAGTCAAGAAAGTCTCATCTTTATGAGGTCAAATCTGGTCTCAGATGCACTTATTAGTCATATGACCCTGGGCAACTCACCTAATTCTGCCTCAATTTTCTCATCTGTAAAATTAACTCGAGTGGGAAATGGCAAGCCACTCTAGTGCTTTTGCCCAGAAATCACCAAATGGGGTCGTGAAAAGTTGGACACAATTGAAAAGACTGAATAACAACAATAACAATGAGTAGAATCATAGATTTAGAGTAGAAGATCAGTCAGTCCTACCCCCTCTTTTTTTTTAAGATGAATAAACCATGACCCAGAGCTCATAGTTAGAAGAAGTAATAGGTTGTACATGCCAGAGTTGGAAATCTAATTTAAGACTAAATGATTTATTCTTTCCTTGGAAACACATTGTAAATGATAGGTAAACTCATCGACTAGTTCAGGCTTCTGGAACTAAGCAAAACAAGATTAATCTATATGCTAATGCTTCAAATATTATCACCTTTGTAGGTCCTCTATTTTCCAGGTTTAATTCTCTAAATTTCTTAAAGTAATCCTCTGCATAGGTTCATAGAACATGAGGATGTATGATGTGGGAGACATTAGCACAGGACCACCCAGCATGACATGTCCTTGTCAGAGAAAGTACTGTGCTCTGAGAGCAAAGAAGAACTGATTAGGTCAAAAGGAATGTAAGATGCGCAAATTCAGGGAGTCCACCTCAAATTTCACATAAATCATTTGTTGTCCAACTTGTGATAGATCATTCTGAGCTTATATTGGTCCAAGCAGCCATAGTTGGACACGTTGTAGCTTGACTCTAACATAAGGATGTCATTTTGGTCCTCCTCGAGAACAAAAGACAATAACTGACCATGTGAAAATTCCTCCTAATGTACTGAAAATGACCCTCCATACCTGGTATACTTAGGAAAGATTGCAAAAGGACTTGCATCCCCTTCATAGAGGATGCTGTCCACTTTAGGAATAACTAGTCTTGCCTATTTCTGCTTTTTTTTGGAAATCTTTCAAAAATGACTTAGGGTGATTTTAATAATCTTATTCGATATTCCCTGAGGAAGATAGGAGAAAAGAAAAACAAAAAGGGAATAAGGATATCCTCTGAATCCTAAGATACAATGAGAAATGCTAAAGCAAGTGACATATATCTTGTTGGTACTGGATAAGAGAGGAGACAAATGAAATGGATTTTACCATCAAAATGCGCGCCTGCATAGGATTAAGAAAAAAGATATTTGAGTATGGGGGAAAAGGGATATTTTACAGAGGCAGGTAAACAGAACAATTGTTAGAATATGGGCCTGGAACCAGAAAGAATTGAATTAATATGCAGCCCCAGATACTTACTAGCTATATAATTGTAGTCAAGTCAATTAACTTCTATATGCCCCAGTTTTCCAACTGTAAATGGCAATGATAACAGTACCTACTTTCCAGGGTTGTGAGGATAAAATGAGAAAATATTTGTAAAACATTTATCATGGTGCCTTAATTAGTACTTATTTCCTTCCTATTCATATAGCTTTAGAAAGGTCTTTTGTGTCTGTCAAAAACAGAATTGGGGTCAGCTTTCCAAGGGGAGGTTTCAAAAGAAAAAAAAATGAAGATATACTTTGAATTGTAAACATAGTAGACAGATAAAGTATGCTTTTTTTTCTCCCTAAGAAATCAGCTGTGAAAGAACAGGTCCCTTAAGGAAGACAATGGTCTCCATCTTCCAGACTCTGGAAAAGTTTGTGGAAGCCAGCAAAAGAGGTATCCTGCAAGGAAGCAGATTCATGAATGATAATGCTTTGGGGACCTGAACTATGGAGGAAGAATTTCCCTAATAATAGGAACTGAACTATAGGAACAAGAATTATGGTAAGGCTGAGGGCTCAGTTACAACAGCTGCAGAGCAGAGAGTGACCAGAAGCAGTGATCAGAGACACCTGGAGAGAATGACCTGGGAAAATACTGGTAGCCCTGGAATGTATTACCAATATTACTCAGGGCAATACTTAAAGTCACATAAAATGTGCAAGAATGGGAACTATTGCTCTTGCAGCCAATGCCCACAAAATTTCCTCTGAGTTCTGAACCAGATTAACATGTTTATCAAAATAAGTGAAAAACAACATAGATGTTAATTTGTGGTTTTCTAAGTTAATATAAGCACATATATTGATCACTATATAGACAGAAATACATATGTCTAAGTATAGAATGTAAATGTATGTGTGTGTATATGTTTAACCTATAAAGTAAATCTGGTTACTTTTAAGAGGAGCCGGTAGGTAGAGTGCCAGATACTGACATATCCAAGTATGCACTTCCTTTTATATTTGGATAAAAGTAGTGACTTAAGGGGCATTATCACAAACACTAAGACTTACAGCAGAATGTCCTCAACTCTTACTACTATGTACTGATAGAACATTATACAGGAGCTCATGCAATGGGTATTTCTTAGGGACTGACTAAATTGAATAGATTTTAGGATCACAGAATGACAAAGCTATTTATGCTTTGCAAATCCTTCAAGAAATATTCGCTATGTGATAGAATTTCATCACTCTTCTCTCTATTTACCAGAGTAAGGACAATTATGGCAATGGAGAACACCAGTCAGGAAAGAAACTCATTATTAAGTGTCTACTAATTGCCAGTATTAACAATACCTGTACTAGGCAAAACAAAGGAAGCTAACAGCTGCTCTCCAGGGATGAGACCGCATGTAAACAACTATGTACAAACAAGATGTAGACAGGATAAATTAGAAACAATCAACAGAGGGAAGGGACCCGAGTTAGGAAGGAGTAGGAAAGACTCCCTGTAGAAGGTGCGATTTTATCTGAGACAGAAAGAACCCAGGGAGGTTGGGAGGCAGAGATAAAGAGTGAGATGAATTATGAAAAAGATGAGTTGGGGGATGGAGTGTCTTGTTTTTAGCAAGCCAGGAGAATAATGTATAAGAAGGATGGAAAGATGGGCAGGGGGTACCAGGTGATAAAGGATAGATGCTGGACAGAAGCAGCTACCAGAGTTAAGTGTGTGTGTGTGTGTGTATGTGTGTATGTGTGTGTGTGTATGTGTGTGTGTGTGTGTGTGTGTGTGTGTGTGTGTTTGTTCAGGAGTGGGGGAACAGAGTGACAAGGTCAGTAAAGTTTGGGAAAGTCACGTTGATTGCTGAGTGGAGGATGGTTTGGAGTGGGAAAACCAACTAGCAAGCTGTTGCAGTGCTCTAGGTGTAAAGTGCTAAGGACCTACAGCGCGGTGGTAGAAAGGTGAGAGAGAAAATGAGGGAGTTTCATAGGGGGGAAGGGTTTGACCAGAAATATAATAAATTCAGTTTTCGGATGTTGAGTTTAAAGGCATCCAGTAATTTGAAGAAACAGGAGACTGATTCTACATATCTTATTTTGAATATCTTCCAAAATTCTGATTTATCCCCGATGGAATATCATTCCAGCCTGAATGATACAGGTCTATGTTAATTTACATGATTAATCAAATAATCATTAATGCTTCTCTGTCAATCAGCACATAGCTTGAAGTTTAAGGTTCTGTCTCTCCTTGTGACCACTGATGATTATTGTCAACTATTCTCTGAGGAAAAAAATATTCAATCAAACTGCTTGTTTTACAGAATTGACAAATTATTTTAAGATTGAACAAGCCATTGCAAATATCCATCTGGCTATGATTGAGGACATGCAGCAAAGGGATTGTAGTAAGTTTTATTTCTTCTCAGCTCTTCCTCCCCCACCTCCTTTCTTCTTGGCATTACAATATAAGCCTTTAGAATGCATATTGTTGTTACTTTCTCCTTTATTCCTTCCTTCCCACAGTTCTTTTGTATGACCTCATTTCTAGTTCTGCATGGGAAATAGTGTTTGTGCCTGAAGTCTTAGCTACTTGAAGTCTCTCTGTGTCTGAATTTACAAAGTACCTAAAACACATGAATTCACAGAGAGCTGGCAGGGTCCTCAATATTGTTCCTACTCATGGAGAAAATGGAATGCTAATGAAACACCTGTGTTTTCTTATCTTAGCGATATGATTTGGAGACTTCTACTACATGTTAATGGTTGCGGGAAGGAAAGAAGGAAGAGGAGAGAGGAAGAGATGGGAATTGTGGGTGAAATTAATAAAAATCTGAAGCAGTGAGAGTGACCCAGTTTGGTCAAAGACTTAATTTCTGAGAATGACTTACTCTGGAACTGTAGGGAAGTCATTTGACCTCTCAAGGCCTAATCTTCCTCATTCATAATATGAGGAGACTACATTAGGTTATTCAAATAAGCTTCATAAACATTTATTAGTCATTCAATTCCTCAACCTCTTTGACTCCAATTATCTCCTTCACTACCCAATTTCTTTTTTTTTTTTCAGTCTTTTAAAATTTTAAATTTATACAAAATAAGAAAAAGGGGGAAAATTGCCATGTGCACAGGAGAACATGAGGGGCTTCAAATTATAAAGCAATAAATTTACATTATAAAAAGTCTGTAAAATACTACACTTTGTGACCAGAACTGTTCATCTTTGCTTCCTTGTAGGTTTTCTTTTGTTCTCTGCTGTGTACTTTTTACTTTACTTGACCCCCCCCCCCAGACTACAGTTAAGTATAGATATTTACACATATACACAAATGTGTAGATATCTACTCTTTTACATGTATACATATGAATGTATACCATATATACATATATATACATATGTATGCACATTATATTTATATGCCATACTTTGCTTATTCTACTTGTCTATTTCTCTGGATTGGAGAGCATCTTTCTTAATAAGTCCAACTCTTTCCATATTTTTCCAAATCTATCAGCTCATTTCCAACCTTATATTGTCTGCTAGTCTACATAGTCTAAGGAAATATTGATCAATATTGCAGACATATTGTGAAGTTTTCCCCATTTTTCTCTTTTGATTAAATCTATTTTAGTTTAAGTTTGTGGGAAATCATGATTCCTACCTGTGCTTTTTTTTTTAACATAATAAATTCTATTCCTGACCTTTGTGTTTGTGTATATCTCTCATTTTATAACATTTTCTGAATGCAACATCTTGAGTTCAAATTTTTAATCTACTGTCTCCATTTTATGGGTGAATTTATCCAATTTAATCTACTGTCATCCATTTTGCTGCTCATTTATTTTGGTTTCTTTCTATGAATTTTTTTTATTTTAAAATTTTTATTTATTTAATATTTTCCCCAGTTACATTCAAAACAAAAATTTTTTTCCATTTGTTTTTAAAATTTTTGAGTTCTAGGTTCTCTGCTTTCTCCTCACCCACAATTAAGAAACCACCTGTGAAATTATGCAAAACATTTCCATAAAAGTCAAGTTGTGAAAAAAAGAAATAGATCTCCCAGCCTAAAGAAAATAAAAACTCTCAAGAAAAAATAAGTTTAAAAAAGAGAAAGAGAATGCTTCAATCTGTATTCCAATAGAATCAGATCCTTCTCTGAATATGAATAGGGTTTTTCATCATAAGTACTTCAGAGTAGTTGTAGATGATTGTACTACTGAGAATAGCAAAATCATTCATAGCTGTCATCTCAGAACACTGTTATTACTTTGTATATAGTGCATTTTGCTTTACTTGAGTTCATGGAGGACTGTCCAGTTTTTTTTCCCCTTGAGAGCATCCTGCTCATCATTTCCTATAGAGCAGTAATATCCCATCATAAACACACATCACAGTTTATTGAGCCATTCCCTGATAAGCATCCCTTCAATTTCCAAATTTTGCCCTGAGAAGAGAATGGGAATTGCTAGGAATATCTTTTTTGTACATACAGGTTATTTTCCTTCCCCCCCCAATCTCTTTTGGAAGTAGTGATATTAGATCAAAGGATATGCATTAATTTATAGCTCTTTGGGCCCAGATCATATTTTTGATCATTTATCAATTAGGGGAAGGCTCTTTTTTTAAAAAATAAATTTGACTCAGTTTCCTGTTTGAGAAATGAGGCCTTATCAGAAAAAGTTTCTTTTAAATTCATTTTACAATTATAATTGCTAACTGTATTTCCCCCAATAATTCTCTCTCTCTCTCTCTTTTCACCCTGTCCCTCCTCAAAAGTGTTTTGGTACTGACCACTCCCTCCTCAAATATTCTCTTTCTTTTATCATCTTTCTCTCCTTCCTATATCCCATTTCCCTTCTCTTTTCCTGTAGAGTAAGATAAATTTCTATATCCCCATTAATCAGTATGTTATTTCCTCTCTGAGCCAATTCTGATGAGAGGAAGGTTTTCTCTCTTACCTTCTCCTCACCCTTTTCCCCTCCACTGCAAAAATTTTTCTTGCTTATTTTTTATAGCATATAATTTGCACTATTCCATTTCTCCCTTTCCCTTTCTCCCAGAACATTCATCTCTTTCCCCTTGATTTTATCATTTAAAAATATATATTATCCCTTAATATTCAACTCACACATGTGCCCTCTGCCTATATAAACTCCTTGTTGCCATAATAATAAGAAAGTTCTGAGTTACAAGTATCATCCTCTCATATAGGAATGTATACAGACAAACCTTAGTAAGTCCCTTATGACACCACTTTTCTGATTACCTCCTTATGCTTCTCCAGAGTCCCATATTTGAAAACCAACTTTTCCATTCAACTCTGGTCTTTTCATCAAAATGCTAGAGAATTCTTTATTTCATTAAATTTCTATTTTTCCTCTGAAGAATTATATTCAGTTTTGCTGAGTAGATGATTTTTGGTTGCAATCCCAGCTCCCTTGCTTTTTGGAATATCCTATTCCAAACCCTCTAATGGTTAGCTGCTAAATCATGTGTTATACTGACTGTGGTTCCTCTACCCTTGAATCATTTCTTTCTGGGTGCTTGCAATACTTTCTCTTTGACCCGAGTATTCCAGAATTTGGCTATAATATTCCTGGGAATTTTCATTTTAGAATCTTTTTCAGGAGATGATTTGTAGATTTTTTCAATTTCTATTTTACTCTCTGATTCTAGAATATTGAGAGAGTTTTCCATGAAAATTCCTTTTTTTGATCATGACTTTCAGATAGAACAATAATTTTAAAATTCTCTCTCCTGGATCTATTTTCCAAGTCAATTGTTTTTCCAATGAGATATTTCACATTTTTTCTTTTCTTTTCTTTCCTGTTTTTTTTTTTATTTGCTTTATTGTATCTTGATTTCTCATAAAGTCATTAGCTTCCATTTGCTCAGTTCTGTTTTTTAGGCAGAATTGTCATTTTTATTGTTAGCTTGGTCATCAATTCTATTTTTTAAGAAATTATTTTCCTCAGGAAGGTTCTGTATGTTCTTTCCCAGTTGGCTGATTTTGCTTTTTAAGGCATTCTCCTCATTAGCTTTTTCTTTACCCCCTGAGGCAGTCAGGGCTAAGTGACTTGCCCAGGGTCACAAGTGAGGACATGTTAAGTATCTGAGGTCACATTTGAACTCAGGTCCTCCTGACTTCAGGGCTGGGGCTTGATCCACTGCACCACCTAGCTGCCCCCACTCTTCACTAGCTTTTCATATTTTTTGCTCCTCTCTCAGTTTTTCCCCTAATTTTTCCTTTCTCTCTTTTCAAAGTCCCTTTTGAACTAACCTGAGCCCAGTTCTTGTTTTTCTTGGAGACTTTGGATGTAGAAGCTTTGACTTAGTGTGTGTTTTGATCTCCACTGTAATAACTTTCAATGGTCAGACTCCCACCCTGTTGCCAGACTCTTTCCACTGACCTTCTGAGCCCTCCCTGAGAGGTCCAGAAGCCTCCAGCACTGTTGCTGATTCAGAGGCCCTGCTTCACTGACTGGGCTGCTGGGCTGGGACTGCATGCTAGGGTCCCATTCTGGTTCCACAGACCTTTCTGCTGAGTTTCTAAGTTGCTTTCGGCTGGAAAATGTTCTCCTCCATCTTTTTGGGTGTTCTGATGCTCTAAACTTTGTTTAGAGTCATTATTAAAGGACTTTGGAGTAGTTTAGGGGAGAGATTGGGCAGGTCCCTACCTTTACTCTGCCACTGTGGCTCCAGCTCTCCTCGATTTCTAATTTAAAACTGCTTGTCAGTAAAATCCTGGGTGCAGGGGACTGTGCCTGGCCTCCAGTCGTCCTCCAGTTGTCCCCTCTGACTTGGAATCTGACATTGAGCATCCTGGCCTACTATAAGTGCCTCTCTGCCCTTCTGCTTCTGAACTTGGAGGGCATGTACTGGTTCCCACTTGACCAGGGCTATGTCTTGACAGGACAGCTGGGCCTGGCCTTATTTATCAGGAGAGATTCCCTCCATCTTCCCCCACCCAGCTGCCCACTTCCCCACACTGTCCAGGAGGTGAAAATTCCTCAGGTTTGTGGCCAAGGCTACCTCCCCACCCAGCTAACCTCTGGGATCAGGCTTGAAGTTTCAGGGAAGCTATTCTGTAGTGTTTACACTCCACAGGGACCAAAACTCCATCTTCCTTTGTCCCAGGAGGATCACTGTTCTGCCTCAATTTTTGTTTAATTTTATCTACTTTACATTTACCCTGAGGTGCTATTTTGTCTTGTTTGTGGGGGAGATCTAGAGGTCTTGGAATTTTCTGACCATCTTCCCAGAATCCTCTCTCCCCACTCTATTTCTATTTTCATGATGACATATTGCTTCACCATCTGTCAAAAACTCATTACTGCCAAGATCAGGAATTTTGAAATTCCATGATCTGCTCACAACCCTATCCTCCAACCTTTCCTATTATCTCTTTCAACAGAACGGTTCACACTTATGATGGACTCTTTCATTTAGTCCCTTCCTTTTCTCCTGATTAATTTCCACAACTCCAGCTTCATTTTGTGCATGTCAAACTCTGATATGCTTTAATATTCCACTATTTAACAGCCTAGAATCTCTCGTGCCCTTGATCTTTTGCTGTTCCCAACTGCTGAGTATTCTCTACAATCTGACTTCTGTGCTTGTTTTTATGCCACGGAAGGTACAGAGTTCAGGTGATTTCATCCACTACAAATTTATGGGACATAACATCATCTGTACTTCTGCTGCTCAACAATCCTACTATACCCATATAAACACCAAATGTTTCGAAAGCTTTCTTCTCCTCTCATGCCCATAGCGCCCACCTCCACATTTTTGTCAGATGGTTTAGCCTCCTACATAACCAACAAAATCGAGGTCATATAATATGAGTTCCCCAATCTCCCCATCTCAGTTCTCCAAAAAGGCCCTTTCATCCTTTGCTTAAGGCATGGGAATTATTATTTCACAGAATCACTGAATTACAGAAATTTAGAGTTGGAATCAATCTTCTTGGTCAAAGAGACCAATCCACAATGGTACAAGATACTTGGCAAATGTTCAACCAGACTTAGCTTGAAATCCAGTTTCTTCCATATGTATTGTCTCTTCAATAGAATATAAGTTCATTTAGGGCAGGAACTATCTATACTGCTTAGTACATAGAGTTTAATAATTTTCATTCATTAATTCCAAATGACAGCCCTTCAAATACTTAAAAATAGGTAAGATGTCCCCTCTAGTTCTTTTCACTAGTGGCTTAAATTTTATCTTTCATCAATCTGCATGCCTTCCTTTGGACACTTTCCATTTTGTTGATATTCTTTCTAAAATGTAGTTCATTACACTTAACCCCAGCCTCAAGAAGAAATAAATAAATAAACAAACAAACAAACAAACAAACAAATAAAAAAATAAATAAATGAATAAATAAATAAATAAATAAATAAATAAAATATAGTTCATTCAACTTGACATAATACTTTACTGTGACATAACCCTTGTGAGAACAGTGTAGCTAGTATTTCACTATTCCTGGTTACTATACTTCTCTCAATTGACTAAAATTGACTTATATTAACCTTACAGTTTATTAAAGCTTCCAAATCTTCTTTAGCTATATTTACAAGTTCTGGACTCATGAGAATGACTTTTCGAACTCCAGATATTACATTTATTCTATTCATTTCATTTTATTAGATTTTGTCTAACGATTTAGTCTGTTTTTGAATTTATTCATCATGTTGGCTATTTATTCATGCATGCACACACCCACTCATACATCCATTTATTTATTCATGTTTTGCTAAATTCCTCATATTTATCATTTCTTATAATCTGATACTCCCTTGTATGTCTATAATCCATTGGTCCTTCTTATGTTTGTAATGTCTGTGGAAATCATTGCAGATCTTGTTCCTGGCTCCATGCTTCTCCAGGAGTAGGTGTGGAAGGCATAATGAACATAAATTATTTTTGATGGTGATGATGATATGGTTGCTATACTATAGTCATTAGTTGTTGTCTCAGCATGAATTGATCAATCAACAGGACTTGATGAAGTACTTTTCTAAGTGATGGAAATACAAAGACAAAAGCAAAACAATATTTGACCTTGAGGGGGTTATATTTTGTTAGGGAAGACAAGAGATATAAGTAGAAGGATATTAAGAATATTCATTAATAAGCAAATGACAATCTTTGGAGGACAGTTTGTGTAGCATCTGGGCAATCAGGAAAGGATACATGTAGAAGGTGACACGAGCTGAGTCTCGAAGGAAAACAAGTCCAATAGGTGGAAATGAGAGGGATATGAATTCTAAATTTAGTAGACATTTGGTACAAAGGCATGGAGTTGGGATATGGAATATTGTGAGAAAGGTAATTTGGCTAATATTTTAGAGTACATGGGAAGGTGCAATGTGCAAGGTGGTAGTGATGGGGTGTTATGCTGTGAAGAACTTCAAATGTTAAACAGAGGAAGTTAAATTAAATACTAAAGGTAACAGGGTACCACTGGAGAGTCATCTTGGCCAGGAACCTGATCAGACCTGCACATCAGGAAGATCACTTTGGTTTTTACTGGTTTACTGGTAATATATTGGAGATGTGAGTTAGGGAAACCAATAGAACTTGTTGAAATAGTCCAGATGAGAAGTGATGAGGATAGGATTTAAAGAAGTGGCTAGGCAAGTGGAAAGAAGGGAATACATTCTTGGGGAGAGATAAGCAAAAATATTTGACAATTGACTAGATATGTGATGTGAGGATGAAGAATTAAAAATAATAATGAAGTTGAAAGCTAATATAGCAGTATTCTCTGAAGAGTGTAAATTTGGTAGAAAAAGATAAGTTTTATTTTGTACATAATAATTTTGAGACACCTACTAGATATCCTTTAAAAAATGTCCCAAAAGTAGTAATGTCAATCCTGACTTCCTAAAGACTGTGTCCATGTAACATATTCCCTACCACATCACATCAAGTTGAAATAATTTCAAGTATATTATGTAAATAGAAATATAAATGTAAAAATAAATATACATATAAAATAAGTAAATATTTAATATTAATAAATAAAAAATATAGAAATTATATAAATAAATAAAAATAAATGTAAATCCTGGGATTAGCCTAGGGTATATTCAGAGAGATTTATCAAAAGAAACAGGAGAGGTAAACAGTTGGAGAAGGTGATAGTGGTGAGGCTGGAGAGTTGTGTTATTCATTAAGAATGCATAGTCATGTGAAACTATTTTTTGAAAAAAACAACAGAAGAAGCCTAGAAGTGTGTTATTTAAGAGAAAATCAGCAGAGGGAGAAATAGAAGAAATCTATTATAATGATAATATACTTCAGAATCTCAGTACAAAAATAAGAAATAAGGGAGGAGTTTGAGGAAAGAACATAAGGCTGGCAGAGAGGAATGATACAGTTGTCAATGGGGAACTTCAATTATCTGGGCATCTGCTGGAGATCTTTCTCTGCCAAAGGTAGAGCAGATAATCATTTCTGACTTGCCTTGATGATAATTTCATCTTTCAGAGGTAGAGAAATCAACAAAGGGAAATTGTTTTCTGGAGACAAATCAACAATGAGTGAGAGCTAAACATTCAGAATAGATTTAAATAATGAGAACTTTAGGAGAAACTGACCTCTCCATTTTAGAATTACTAGATTGAGGAGAGAAAAGTCACAAATAATCTCACATCAATCTTTGGGGGAAAAAGAGAGGTATTTAAAGGATCTGATGTGAAAGCACAGAAAACACCAACTTATTTTTTTTAAAGCAATATATGTGTGTACATATGTACATGTGCGTGTATATATTATATGTGTTCATATAATCACTAAAAGCAAGGGCAGATAATAAAGAATAAATATGAAAATGTGTCATGGTCCTTTACATTTACGAGTAAAGTCTGGAGTGCTAAAGTTCAGATGTGGTAGGGGTTGGTAAGGAAAACCCAAAACAACAAAACTACCTTTTTCTGTTCTCTTTGTTTAGTCTGTTTTAGGAAGGGGGATTAGAGTAGGGTTAGAACAGGAACTTTGGGTAGAAAGGATAACAAAAAGCATGATGTAAGAAAATGGAAGTTTTAAAATTTTGCTTATATTATCTTTACCAAGGAGAATGATCTTTGAATTGGAGAATAAAAATTGCTAAAAGTTGGTATCCATAAAAGAGAGTGATAGTAAGAAAATACGTACGGGTTCTTGATGAATTCAAGAGCTTTCAACAGTAATTTACAGTGAAAAGGGCACATATCCTGATTTTAAAAATAGGGGTTAGTTGACCTTAGGCTATAGTCTACAAACTCTAGGGAATGAGCTTGATTTTAATTCTTAGAAGAATTCTGGATTGTAATTAAAAGTTGGGCTACTGAACACTTAGAAAAGGAATCATTCCTCACAAGGAGAAGAACTTGACTTCATATAAGTCATACCAGAATAACTTTACTTCTTTTTATGATAGGAAGTCTAGAGAGAATATAAGCTCCTTGTCTATAACACACAGTAGCAATTTGGTAAATGACTGATGTGTGTATGTACATGCATGTGTACATATATGTGTATAAATGTATGTATATCTAAGTGTATTAATACATATTCATAATAATACACATACATGTATGTAAATATGTGCACGTGTGTGTGTCTATGTCTGTATATATTGCCTTTGGGAATTTGTTTTCCTTGACTAACATATTTGTTACAAGAAATGTTTTTCTTTTTTTCTCTCTTTTTCTCTTTTTTAGAGAGTAGGAGGAAAAAAAAATCTTTTCCTGTTAATTAAAAACACTTTAAAATAAACAGGGTGCTACAAATATAGACTGTAACATATACTTTCATATAAAGTCATTTTGTGGTAAAATTTGCATAATTGTTTTATTTTGTTAGAAGAGAGTTCTCAAGGAATGGAAGTGATCTGGAAATGTTTGTCAAGTAAAACAAAAGTTGTCAATAAAATTTAAAAAGATAAAAATAGTTATAAACCAGATGAGTAACTTTGAAAGAATTTTTATAAAGTACAGGAAAATAAACAAAAACTGTTGTAAGACATAATCTTAAAAATACACTCAGTCCTGGTTCTGACACTTTACTAGTTGCATGACCTCAGGAATCAATTAAACTCTTCCTGGACGTTAGGTTCCTCTTTTGTAAAACGAGGTTATCATGCTAAATAACCTTTGAGGCAGCTTCCAATTCTAAAGTTCTTTCATCTGGAAATTACATTTTCAAAGTTAACCGCTTACCCTCCTGTTCTATTTTACAAAACATTCTTTGATTTTCTCCTAAAAAATCCTAAATCCTTCCTCAAAATGTAAATCTTTTTTTTTTTTTTAATCCTTCTGTTTATGGAGTTTATGTGCTATAGCCTGAGAAATTTTTCATATAGCTATACCTATAACAATCTTTTAAATATATATATATATATATGTGTGTGTGTGTGTGTGTGTGTCTATGTACATATACATATATAGATATAGATGTATATATATACATCTCCAATGTCACTACTCATGCAGAGTACATTTACTCCTGTAAGAAGCATGTTCTTCTCTAAGTTTCAGTTAATAGCTGGGTTATTTTGAGGAAACAACTTACTGACAATTTTACTTCTGAGGCCTATCCCTGGGACAATGCCTAGGACTTAAAAACAAAAACAAAAAACGAGACTATCAGCTCCCATGGTTATTGCCCCCAGGATGCCAAACATAAGGGGAAAGAGATACCACAGTTATCCCCTCCCCTTATCTTTTTTCCCCTGTACCCTACCTCAAATAGGCACATAAAGGAAAATATAGAATGAGCATTTATTAAGTTCCCGTTTTATGCCAGGAACTGTCTAAGGTATTTTCCAAATATCACATTTGATCCTTACAACAAGCCTGGGTAGTAGGGGGCAGGGACAGTTATTATTTCCATTTTATGGTTAAGGAATTGGAGGCAGACAAAGGTAAAGTAACACAGCTAGTGTTTGTCTAAAAACAGATTTGAAAACAAGTCTTTCTGATTCCAGGCCTGCTGCTCCATTCACTGAACCACCTAGCTGCCCATGGGAGCCTCACAATGCAGCTTTACCCTCCCTACCCCTGGATCTTACTGGGTTTGGAGTCCACTCTCTCCCCAGTTTCTAAGGTTTTGAGATTTACCTGCTGGCAAAAACCCACCGTGGGCGGGGCGAGGCACAGTAAGCTTAATCTAGATTTAGACACATGTGACTAGAACGTGGATTCAGACACAGGTCTTTGGACACCAAGAGGAAGTATTTTCCCCAGTCATACCAAGGTTCCTCCCTTCTGTGAAAGCCATTTCTGTCAAAGGTTGAGAGCAAGTTTATCATCCCACTAGCAATTATAATCTTACTTCTTCCCACCCAAAATTGCTAGCCCAGTACCCCCTTTGCCTACCAGTAATGGCATTTATCTGCTCCCAAGGCTCTGCTGGGCTCCCCTGACTGTGAACTAACAAGCTTTTGAGTGGCCTGAGAAGTTCATTTCCCTTTATAAAGTGCTCATTCTAGGATCAGGAAGAGATTTAAGGGCTAAGGGAAACTACACATGGAGCTTCTTTCTTCTCAGAGCCGCAGCCCCCAGCCCCACACTCTCTGCTAGTACACAGGGCACTTAGTCAGCCAGACTCACTGCCCCTGATGGGCCTGAAGGAGCCTGGCTCCTGTGGGACAGGACCAGGCTGATCCTAACTTCCCTAACCCATCCGCTGTAGCTCTCCTCCACCGTCTCTGCCTTTTGTGCTGGGGCAGCAGCAGTGTGGGTTAGGGGATAAGTGTCTGAGGACAGATTTGAGCTCAGGAAGGTGAGCCTTTCTTGGATCTAGCACTCTCTTCACTGTTTCCCCTAGTACCCACTGCATGTGTGTACAGATGACCCAAGTCGGGGGTTAGAGATTTAATCAGCCTCCCTCAAACAGGGGAGGGTTCTTGTAAGCAAGAGCCTCTGGTTCTGCTGGCGAGTGGCAGGTACCTCGGCAGTGGCTCTCCTTGCACGCAGAAGTCTGGATGTCTACCAGGGTTGGGCAACTAGGTGGTGCAGTAGATAGAGAGCAGGGCCTGGAGTCAGAAAGTCTCATCTTCCCGAGTTAAAATTTGGCCTCAAATACTTAGTAGTTCTGTAACCTGGGCAAGTCACTTAACTGTGTGCCTCAGTTTCCTCATCTGTAAAATCAACAGGAGAAGGAAAGTAGACACAACTCTAGTATCTTTGCCAAGAAAGTCCTAAATAGGGTCACAAATAGTCACAAAAATATGACTAAAATGATTGAATAACTATGTGAATGCATGTATATCTATATACAATATAATATCTACAATGTGCAAACATATAATATTTACATGTCTAGCATATATTATATACACATAGTATACATATTCAATATACTAGATGCATAATGTATATATATGCATAGCATATATTAATTACATATAGTATACATATTCAATGTACTACATAGTGTATATATACATATATAGTATATTTTATATACTATAGTACACATAATATACTACATGCATAATACATATATGTGTGTATTTTGTGTATATATTATATACATACTATATATTACATAGTTAAAATATACCTATATATCTGCGCTTTGTGGAGCTGTGACTTAGGGTGAGCCCTTACTTGCTTCATAAGTCATTTGATTACACCCACTGCTTGAATAATTGATAGGCTCCTTAAAAAGCCCCTTTGAATAATGATTGATTTTTGGATGGCTACCTCTTGAGTTATCTGACTGACAAATTCTTAGCCTCAACCCTGCTAACAGGCTTTTATCCTTCTTATGCCTTGGTAGAGCCTAAGCAATAAAAGATAGCTCAGCTTAACGTTTAGGTACAATAGTAGATAGAGTCTCAGACCTAGAATTGGAAGGAACGGAGTTCAAATTGTACCTGACATAATTACTGAGCTGTGGGACCTTAAGTTGGTTTCCTAACTTTTTTCAGCCTGCCTCCTATTTTCTATGAGGAAGTTAATAATAGTATCTTTTTTGGAGGGGTAGGTAGCATTGTTTTAAGGACTGAATAATACACACACATGCACATACATTTCTCATGTTGTAAGTCTTACAGCACTACATAAATGTGCATTATTACTCCTTAACCCCGAGGTGATGTTGTTCCAGATAGTTTGCTGATATCTTCTGGTGACTGGAGTTTCAACATCCAGAAGTTTCTTATTCCAGTAATATCACAGGTCTAGGTCACCTCCAGGACAATAATAATACTTATAACTATAAACTATATCTAAACTAAACTAAAACTATAAATACGTAGAGTTTAACTTCAAATGAAATTTTAAAAAATCAACTAGACTATTCCCCCATTGTCTGCTGATGAGATAATTCATTTCATATAATATGGCAGCAATGACCAAGCAGTTTCACAGCAGTGGTCTGAAAGAAAAAAAACTCTGACCTTTGGACAGGTGATTTTTCTTGGCTATTTCACTCTCCAGGCTGTCGTAAGGAACCCCAATTATTTTCTTTGCATTTTTGAATGAAGTGCTGAATATACACCCATCTCCTTTAGGGTTCAACATTTCATCCCAGTGATTGTATAGTAAGAAAAACTTTGATATGTTTCTGTACCACCTCTCTCTGACCTCTCCAGTTTTTATACCATGCCATTTTTGTAGTTGTTGTTGCTCTTGTTGCTTTGGTTCAGAGAATAAGCATACCTTAATGCCTGCAACAACAAAGATTATTTGTGGCCAGCAGGGATTTCCAAGGATGGAGTTTGGAAAGATATTTCTAGTGACCCTAACAGAGGTTTTGCCTAATGGGAATACAGTAGCAAGCTCTCTCTGTATAATATTTTTCCAAGCAATAATATCTCTAGAGATAAGATTATTTTCTAGAATTGACACTTATGTGCCATGTGTGACAAAAGTTAGGAGAAAACAGAAGTACTTTGGAAAGGTGCTTAGAAACTATGGGGAGTATCTGAGTAATGCTGGTATATGGAGTTGGTTTTAAAGTCTTAAAAATTCATGGCTTTGTTATCATGTAAAACTAAAATTTTGAAATAAAATAGCAAAAACTGTGAGCATATTGCAAATCAAAGATTAGTCAAAATGGGAACATTAAAAAAAACGTTTTGCTTCTGAAAAATTCAAATCTAAATCTACGACCCTGTAAATGCCATCTCTGCAAGTAATAACATATGGCAAATGCTTTAAAACTATTTCTGTCCAAAAACAAAGATTATGTTATAAAACCAAAAAATTGGGCTAGGTGGCAAGATGATTGGGTTTAGCATCAGGAAGATGTGAGTTCAAATTTGACCACAGACATTTAGTCTCTGCCCATTTACTTCTATTGTAAAGTGGAGATCACAATAGCAGCTACCTTGCAGGGTTGTTGCAAGGATCAAGTGAGATAGAATTAGTAAAATGCACGATTGGCACATAGTAGGAATTTAATAAATATTTACTTCCTTTTTAAATAAATGGGAGTACATCTAGTTTCCTTATGCAAACCAGAAAGTGAATCAATTGTCCAGGGGCTCCACTCATAAGCATTAGGACTTCCCAGACCAGCCTCTCCTCCCCACCTGACCCTCTGGGGGTAACTGCTCTTCCACATAATTATCCTTCCAATACCTAAAAGCAGACAGCAGGTTCCTTTCTTCTCCTCCCTCCTCACCCTCTGAATTTTCTATTCTCTAGGCTAAATAGTTTCTTGAACTAATACTTATGTACCTTCCCTATTCTGATTGTCCTCTTCTGGATATTAACCTCCTTATCAATGCTATTAGGATCACGAGAGAGAATTCTTTCTTTTTGCACTCTGTGGTTTGAAGAGAAAGCTTATGTTTTATTCTGAAATGTTATGAGGCCATGAGGGAGAAATATAAAATTGCCCTGATCAGTCAACCACTAGAAAAATTGTGGGGAAAAAAGATCTTCTTTAGCTGATCCAGCCTCATTATCCTGTACTTTCCCTTATCTTCTTTACACTCCTCTACTTTCTTTTATTTCAGCTTCTTGTGCTCCTTTGTTCCTCCTCCCCATAAAAATAAAGATTAAAAACAAACAAAAAGAAAAAAAATCAATAGAAGGATTTTATTCCAGTTATTTTATACCCAAGAACATATTAATATAGTGCTATCTCTTTAGAGGGTATTTGTATTGTAAATGTAATCTAAGCTCTTAGTATGAAAAGCTTTGTATGGTATTAAAAGTAAGTATTAATTAATAAGGGATAGAATTTGGGTGTGGTTGAAAGGTCTTCTCTACTTCTGAAATTATACCATGTAGGCTGTCATCTCCCTAATGTATCAACAATCTCTAGGGAGGCTCTTTACTAATACATATCTTTCCCAAATATTTTTTGCAGGTAACCACAGAGATGGCTCCTGTGACAAGGATCCATGTTTTCTGAATACAAATTTCCATTTGTATCATGTACCTCAGATAATGTCTGCTTGATGCTGAAACTTACTATTAGACTTAAATGCCATGAGAACTTAAGAAAAAAGTATTAAGGATGGAAACACTCTGGGCTCTATCAGGTATTCCAGCACAGTCTCAACTAGGGGTCTAATTTAGAGTGCCACCAAAGCAGGTCCATCCTGTATAGTATTTCAATGAGGGAAATTATCTTTCTGTGAATTCTGATCCTCAGGGTGGCTATTTACATTTTATTTTTTTTGCTAGAGATTTTGAGCATTTCAAAATGCAAAGGATAAGACAAGATATTGTTATCTCAAAGAAAAAGCTTCTTTTCTTCACACCTGACTTTTTTTCCTTTAAGCTGGTCAATCACTAAGCACATCTGAGTGATGGCAGAGTCAAAATTATGACTGGCTGATTTTACCCTTCACTGCACTTGTCAAAAAAATTAAATTAAAGAAACTGCTTATGAATATAATTCATGGACTGCTGCCTGGCATTCTTAAAGATAGAATGTCCCTTCTGTCCAGTTAGTAACAGAACACTAAGATACCTGATGGTTTAACACATGGAGAAAATGATAGGAGTAGAAAGAAGATTCTGCCTCCCAGAATTTTTGGTGCACTCCAGCAATGGTCCAGTTGTCCAGGGAAGTATTTTCTCTAAAATAATAAAAGAAACCATTAATATTTGGAGGGACAGAAAAAAAAACTTCCCTGGACAAGTCAAATGTTCTTTCTTCTTTCTGATGATTGCATAGGTTATTGGTTGGTATGCTTCATACTGCCATAACCTTTCATTGAAACATGACATGACAGAAGAACATGTACATAATCTCCAAATCACAGAATTTCAGATTTGGAAGGGGTCTTAACAAACATATACTTCAATTTATATCTGAACAAGAATAGCCAACAATCTTTGCTTAAAGTCCCCCCAAAAGAGAAAGCCCAGTATTTCTTGAGGTAGTTCATTTTGGTTTTAGATAGCTCTGATTCAGGATTTTTCTTTTTCCTTTTCTGTGTCATTTTTCCCTTTGACAGTCTAATGAAGTCTATCATTTTCTCCATAGAATATTTTTTGATTTATGAATAGTATTATATTTTCCCAATTAAATGTAAAGATAATTTTTATCATTCATTTTTTAAAATTTTGGATTCCAAATTCTCTCCCTCACTTCCTCTCCTTCTTCCTCTGTGAGAATATGATTACATGTGTAATTGTATTAGGCATTTACCAAAAAAAAAAAAACCACTCTTGAAAAAATAAAGTTAAAAATGATATGTTTCAAATCTGCATTTAAATTCTATCAGAATCTATTTCTGGAGGTAGATATCATTTTTCATCATGTATCTTTTGCAATTATCTTGGATTGTTGTATTGCTGAACATAGTTAAGTCATTCAGAAATTGATCATCTTATAGTAATGCAGTTGTGATTTACTATGTTCTCCTGGTTCTGCTCATTTTACTCTGATTCAGTTCATATATGTCTTTCCAGATTTTTCTGAAATCATCCTGCTTGTCATTTCTCATACTATCATAGTACTCCATTGGAATTATGTACCACATGTTCATCCATTCCTCACTTCACAGACATCCCTTCAATTTCCAATTCTTTATCACCATGAACAGTAAAATATCTTTGTGATATAGATCTAATAATAGTATTGCTGGATCAAAGGATATGCACAGAGAATTATATTTTATATTCATAAAGCAAAGAATTTGGGATTATTAAAAAACACTATTTAAATAGTTATAAAAAACTAAAAACACAAAAACTTCATGGACCCCATGAGAAATTTAATGAAAAATTTGGTAAAATCTATTTAAACTACATCTTCAGCATTTCCCTGATTACATTATTAGGCCTATTTAAAAAAGGACCTATCAAACTTGTACTCCAACACTCATTTACCATAGCTTCCAAAATCACTGTCTGAAAGATCATGTTATTGAGTTCCAATTACAAAGTTCTGAAGGCTTTGGCTGGTAGTTGAGTGTTAGGCTAAATGAGGTTTGACAGCAAAGACACCAGTGCTCTGGAAATTAAATAGTCCCATATTAGTTCTAGGATGATCATTATACTTGTGATGCTTGTCATGGAGTTGGAATATTTTTAATAGGCAT
This sequence comes from Sminthopsis crassicaudata, assembly GCF_048593235.1. Lineage (NCBI taxonomy): Eukaryota > Metazoa > Chordata > Mammalia > Dasyuromorphia > Dasyuridae > Sminthopsis > Sminthopsis crassicaudata. The sequence continues at coordinate 163,814,297 of NC_133618.1, forward strand.
AAGTCAGTCCTACATTGTAGGTTCACAAAGGAAACTTTTTAAAAGTAGAATTGAGTAATGCCATTTTATTTCATGTAAATTGAATATTTATATCTTAATTATAATTATATGTTTATTTCATACATTTATCATTGCTAATCAGAAATAGTAGCATATACATAAAATATTTCCATATGAATTGATGATACCTTATTTTTTTAAGTTTTCTGTATTGAAAAATAAACAGATAGGCAAAGTTAAATTTTTAAAGAATTAAACAAAATCAGAATATCTGAAAAATAGAAACAACTTGTAAAAAATCATGTATTTTCTATAAAACAATGGTATGACTTCCAGTAAACTGAAGTTTAGCTAAAAATGTTTTTGTAAGCATTAATAAGCTACTGTTCTTATTCCTAATAATTATCATTCATCCATTTATTGTAGAAAACCTTTGATTCACCACAATCCTCAAATGCCTAAATATCCCTGCAGAAGCATACTTGTACCATAGAAGAAAACTTTTTCACAGGAAAAACAGACAGATTCATACCAAACTTCCTTCACTTCTTTCCTCTCCATTCTGTACAATTAGAAATGATATTCAGAATGATGGGTCAGAGGCACTGTATGATTTCCAATGAAAAGGAGATTTAATTATAGGCACTGTGTTCTATTTTTTGAAGTAGGAAAACTTATTATAAATTTTCACAATATTTTTCAACCAAGATTTATTCATAAAAATATATTTTGACCCTTATTTATTAACTCTTTTCTAATTAGCAAATCCAGTACCAAAAGACCACATTTACAGAGCATTATTATAAGTTAAATTTTGACTCCTCTCTCTCTGTCTCCGTCTCTGTCTCTCTGTCTCTCTCTCTCTCTCTTTCTCTCTCTCTCTTTCTCTCCCTCCTTCCCTCCCTCCTTCCCTCTTTGTGTATCTGTGTATCTCTGTGTATCTTTCTGCTGTATACACACACATACACACAAATGCACAGACACAGAGTATTATTTATACAATATCTTGATGTATTTATATAGATATGCATATATATGATTATAATATGTAGATGTCTTAAATGGCAGGAAATTTTACCTCTTAATTTTTTCTGATTTCAAAAAAGATCTAAATATCAGAAAGAATAATCAAATGATCATTCTGCTCTTGAAATTGGCATACAAAATTTTATTCAAATTGAATATTTGGTAGTTTCCCATTTTAAAATAATTAAGATTACATAGTATATTACCTGGGACATAGTAGGATTTTAATAAAAGTATTTTGGTCATTTGAAAGGCACATATACAAAGCCATGCACAGTAAAAACAAATGCTAGACACATCTGATTTTAACTTATTTTCCCCAAAGAATCCACAATTTTTTTCCTTCTTATCATAAGATTTCATGACTCTGAACTTTGGTCCAATGCCCTAAGCACCAGAAAGTTGGTTATTGAATAAAGAAAAGCTAATTCTATGGGCCAAACTGATAACATTCTGCAAAAGAGATCCTGCTTATTTTGATATCAGCAAAATCCACTATGGAGCTTAAAACTCACAGACCTCGGGCTATTTCTGCTCTGTGACCATATAAGCATTCCACTGTCATATTATTTACTTTCCCCTTCCAGCGTTTGGGGAGAGACACCATATATGGAATTCAGATGACTATAAATTCATATCAATTTTACCTAGTAAATAATAACCAATTACTCTCAAGCCTTGGAAGACTAACAGGCTGCATCTGACAGCTGGGCTGAAATTAAATACACACACATCCCACATAATGTATGATAGAAAGAATTTAGGATTCAAAGATTGGATAAGCGGGGTTCAAATCTGTCTTGGCTGCTTTCTTGTGTGGGGCAGCACAATTTAATTCAACAAGCCTTTATTAAATGTGAGATATGGAGTTAGTTTTGGGTTTGCAAGGCAAAGCAAAGCAAAACAAAACAATTTTTCTCTCCCTTTTAAGGAATTTACAGTCTATTGGCAAATGGTTAAAATCTTTTGGCTTTGTTTCATCATTTATAAAAATGATGTTACTGAATTAGATGGTCGCTAATGTCCTTTCCAGCTCAAAATGTGTGTGATCCTATGCAAAAGTTTTCCAGTTAATAGCAGTGGACACTGCTGTGAGTACTATGGAAGGAAGCCATTTTTGGAGCAAGCCAAAGCAGGGATAAGGTCCTGTGGGGGTTGGAAGGGTAGGAGAGTGTTATAAACAGTGTAGCTGGGATGATTTCCCCATCTGTCATATGCTATATTGGAGTGATTTGCAGAATACGGACAGCTACAATCACTAGCTGTTAATCAGCCCTTTCTATTCCCAAAACAGGTATGGGAGCATGTGTATAGGAGCCCCTTGTTATAAGTAAATTCAATTAATCAAAAAGCATTCATTATGTGTTTAACTGTCCAAGTTTATCTGGCAGGGAACTAATTTATCCTACAACACAGGAAGCCTCAAATTTAAGGGATTTTCAGGAGAGCAAGAGTGTGAAGGTAAAGTGTAGATCCCTTTGGTCAGTAGCATGAAGGTCCTGCTACAGAGCTGGTCTAAGGGTCAGGATCACATGCTTCAAGTCCTGCCTGTGACATCCTATGACACGCTGGGCAAAGTAACTTAATATCTCAGAGCATCAGGTCCCTCTCTAAAATTCCTAACTTGCAGAGCAGGAACTGATCTCCTCTGGCAAATGAATTTCCCATAGAGAACTTCCTACACCAATAAAATGCCAGGTGCTGACCATGTGTGAAGTGAGGATTGGTCCCAAGTAGCTCAGCACTAACAAGACATGGTGAACAACCAGGCAAAAAAGGAAAAAGGGAAGAAAATTTGGGGGCTTTTAGTATGCAGAGAACAAATCTGTAAACCCAATAAGTATTTTTACTGGTCTAAAGGAGCTTAAGAAGATGCAGAGAAAAGGCAGAAAGTTGTTCTGCAATTTCCCTCAAAGCAACTTTAAGTAATGCTTCAAAATGAATTCTGGGGCTCCTAGCCCCAGCATAGATCAGCAACTAAGGAGCTGGAATCCTAGCTTAAGAGGCCTGCAACACAACTGACCAGTGGTGAGCCCTTCAGCCCCTGGGCAACAGGATGATGGTCAGGCCTACTAGCCCCCGAAGAGCTCAACCCAGAATTCCAGTGACCAATTCCCTGGTCCATGGTGCTAGAAGCTTGGGCCAGTTCCCTCTGTATCCCAGGAGCAGAGACCAACTTTAAAAGTAATGAAATAAGAAGGAAAATAAGTGGGGGGAAAAGCCTTAACCATAGAAAGCTAGTAGAGCAAGAGGGAAGATTAAAAAAAAAACAAAAAATTCAGAAGAGGTCAACAATATCAAAACACTCTCATGCAAAGTTTCAAAAAGAAATATGAATTGGTATTAGACCTAAAAACTCCTCCTTAAATAGCTCAAAAGGGATTTAAAAAATCAAACAGGAGAAGTAGAAGAAAAAATGGGAAAACAAACGAGAATTATATAAGAGAATCTTGAAACAATAGTCAACAACTTAGAAAAGGAAGCACAAAAGAATGGAAAAAAAAAACCACTTTGTAAAGTATAGAATTGGTCAAATGAAAAAGGAGGTACAAAAATCCACCAAAGAAAACAACTCCTAAAGGAGCTTAGGAAGGATGTCTTGCTGGTGGTAGAAAGATATTGATTTAAATTAGAGTCAGGAGAGTGTTACTCTACAGAAGAATACTATTAAATTGAGATTCCTATCAAGCACCAGTGCAGCCTAATGATGGCCACAATACACTGTAGGGAGATTTTCATCCTTGTGGGAATACTCTCTGAGCTTTAAAATGGAATTCATTAGGGAAATATGATAGGATACACTTTATTTCTAAAAAGTGATTTATAGCCAGTTTTGTAGGACATCTGTAAGTTAAACAAGGGATTCCTGTGGGCTGCAGGATTCCTGGGTCTCTGGTGGCATCTATTTGTCCAGCTAGTTGGAGAGAAAGCAAATTCAAAAAGAACAAAGCATTCCTCAGGGGCCCTATTTTTATTTTATGTAAAATGAGGAAAATGACATTTGTATTAACTACTTAGAATCCTAGGGTTTGAAGGAATCTCCTGGTTTTATAGGTGAAGAAACTAAGAAGCAGAGAACTTATGTGGCCACATAGCTAGAATCAGAAGGGGGATTTAAACCTCAAATTTGTGTTTGTTTACTGGGACCAGGACATTTTTCACTATTCCACTTTGCTTATTATGACCAAGAATGATTTGTTAGTCCATAAAATGCTCCATTACTGTGTGCAGAGGACTGGATGGTGAATTATAGAACCAAGAGGTAGTGTGGCTATTGGACAAAGCACTGTATATGAGGTCAGTCACAAACATGCTAAATACATTCGGAAAATTATTTCATCTTTCTGGGTCTTGGCTTTGTCACCCAGTATTCTATTAATCAATCATTAAGCATTCAAGAGTCTTCACTATTTGCCAGGGACCATATTAAGCACTGGGAATACAAAAAGATACAAGAGAAAATCCCTATTCTCAAAGAGTTTACAATCTCAAAGTTGGATTAAATGAATAAAAAAGAAAGATGTTATATATAGCAAAATATTTATAATAGTATTCTTTGTGGTAGAAAAGAATTAAAAATTTTATTAAGATGTTCATCATTGTCAAATAGTTAGAAAAACTGGTTCAGGGATGTAATGGAATATTATTGTACTGTAAAAAATAATTTGTTGTTGCTTAATCATTTTAGTTGTATGCAACTCTTCATGGCCCTATTCAGAGTTTTCTTGACCAAAATACCTTTGTTTTTGCCATTTTTCTTCTCTAGCTTTTTACAGATAAGGAAACTGAGGCAAAGCAGGTTAAATGACCTGCTTAGTGTCACGTAATTCCTAAGTGTCAGAGGCGAAAATTAGACTCAGGAAGATATCTCTTCACTTCAAATAATGCCATCCTGGAGTGCCAAGGACATGCTTGCCATTTAGATGTAGCTATGATGTGGCTGACACAATGATGTCCCCAGGACTGTTTTAGAAAACGAAAGGATTATTTCCTTAATCTTTACAGCTTGTGGTGACTCTTCCCACACTGGGGTTGGTCAGCCAGAGCCACATCACTGGCTCATTGTCAAGAGGTTTCAAAAAAGTAACTTATTTTGGTGGAGAGTGAAACATTTCATTTTGGGAAAAGAGTAACTTTCAGGAGTTCCCTTGATAATAACATGTTATGAGGAAAACAGTCTTCAGTGTATCACCCATAACATGACAAGCTGAAAGGGCAAAAGAGGAGCTCTCGATGGGGAGAAAAACCAACAACAAATCTTTGAAGGATGACATACCTTTGATGGGAAGGATGAAACTCTCCAGAGGAAATGCAGCTTAATGTTTGTACCTGGTTCACCCTCACCAGCAGAGAGCACAAGAGAAAAGGCTCACATGCAGAATACTTTTTCATCACAAAGCACTTTCTTCACAAGTCTATGTAACTGGAATGCTGATAACCCCTTTTTAGATTAGGTCACTGAGGATTCCAAGAGGATGTGATTCATCCAAGACTGCACAGCTAGTAAGTCAGTCAGAGGTGCTCCTCAGTCACAGAATCTCAGAATTGGAAGATAACTCAGAAAAGTACTTTTTTCCTCTGATCTCCCTCCCTTCAACTTGCCCTATATACCACTATCAGAATAATTTCCCTAATGTATGGCTTTTATCACATTATAAATACGTTGCAAACCTTTAAATGTTCCCCATTGCCAATCAAAAAAAGTCCAGGCTCCTTAATCTTGCATTCATGGCCAACCATAGTTGCTTTTTCAGCCTTCTCACACTCTTTTCTCTTCCATCTTCTACTCAAGTTGAAGTGGAAAACTTACTTTCCTTACACACATCCTATATTCTCTGGGTCTTTGTTTATATTTTTCCATTTGCCTCGAATATTGGATGATGTTGGGAAGTATCCCTGATCCCTGAAGGACTCAGTTTCCTTATCTGTCAATTAGGGAAGTGAATTTCAAGTCCTCTGACATCTATTTTAGCCATCTTATGATTTCTTCTGCATTCTCCCCTCATCCTAACTCCACCTCTTTAAATCATCCTTATCCTTCAAATTCAGTTGAAATGCCATTTCTGTATTGAATCTTTCCTGATCCCCTTGGGCAGAAGTGACATCATCCATACATAAACTCTATTAACACCTTATTCAAACTACATATGTATGTATGTATATACATATATATATATGTGTGTGTATATACATACTTTCTATTTTGATTTAGTTGTTGCTCTATATACAACATTTTGGAGATAAAGGCTCTGGTTTCTTTTTCTTTTTCTCCCCCCCTGTGATTAATAAATATTTCTTGAATGAATATATAAATAAATGAATGGATGAATCTTAATGGACTCTTGTCCATGGAATTTTCTTGACAAAGATACTAGAATACTTTGCTATTTCATTCTCAAAAACAGCCGCCTTTTTACAGATTAGGAACTGAAGGAAGTAGGGGTTAAGTGACTTGCCTACAGTCACACAGTAAGTTTCTGAAGTCTCACTTGAACTCAGATCTTCTTGACTCAAGAGTGGTATTCACCTAGCTGCCCCAAACACTTAATTTCTAGCAATTTTTAGAAAGTTAATCACAGATTCCTCATTATGTTCCTTTTTAGAAGAGCATTAGCACAGCTAGGTAAAGTTTCATAAGTGTTAGTTCTTCTGGAACCCTAAACAATACCCTGGTTACCTAAAAAAAATCTTAGATATTCAAAAAGGTAGAGATACTATAGAAGAGACCTTGTCCAACCCAAGTGTCTCGTTTGGCATAGTAAGGAAAGACAAGCTGAAGGACTGCACAGATAGTGTCAAAGCCGCGTTTGAACTCAGACCCTCTGAAGTTCAATCCCAGACTCTTTGCACTGCTCAACGCTGCCTTTCTTTGCAGAAGAGAGCTAAACATGAACTCTGCAGTTGATACAAAACAAAATAAAATGTCCAGCAGGAAGTATTTTTTTATCATCCATTGCAGTAGTTTGATTCTGGGAATATGTTCAAGAGAAGGACAAATTATCCCAATAAGCCAATAGTTTAGTCATTGGGCAATGCGCTTTGATCGTGACCTTAACCATCACACAATTTCAGACAATGTTACTTGCAAAGATAACCTGCAATTTTCCACTTTGCAGAAAGAGAAAATACATCACACTGGGAACATGGCTCTTTTTTTTTTTTTCATTTACTTAAAAAAAGCCCTCAGAAACAAATAAATCTTTATCTGATGTTTATCCTTACAATGAGGATTAAAAGAGAGAGAGAGAGTGTGTGTGTGTGTGTGTGTGTGTTGGGGGGATGGTGCTGGAAGCAATTTGGAAACAATAAAAAGTATTAAGTAATATACAAATAATAATCTTTGATTTATCTCCAGGCTCCTGCAGGGATGCATGGGACACTAGAACTGCCTAAAAAATTGACCATATCCTGGCCTGTTTAAAAAATGAAAAAGGATCCAATTTTTCCTCCTTAATAAACAGTGGCTGGGGGGTTTAAGGAAAAAACAAATGCCACCTACCCTCATTAGACTCTTTCACACTTCCTGACTTCTTTGCTTTGCTCTTCTTGGGAGGAGGAGAGAGGCCCTTTGCTTCTAATCCCTCTGAAAGCACAAAGATTTAATAAAATCTTATTGACATATTTACTTGAAGAGTGTGACATGTTCAAGCCTACAGCAGTTTCCTTCTCAGCAACCTATGATAGCACCATCCATTGTAATGGGCTGCACTGAACTTTGGCTGAGTAGATCTGCTTTCCCTGACGAACACCAATACAGAAATGGCAGGCTTGAGTGCACTCGCCTTTTAGCCAGAATGAATATTTCCCACATATGTGAAATCACACATGAAGGGTTATTATTTTCCCCATTTTTTAGTATCTCTCATAATGTCCCTTGTAAAAATCATTTTCCTCTTCAAAGAGGCATTGGTTGGCTCAAGACTTCATGATCATACATCTGTTACAAGTTGTCAATGTACATGTGCATTTCAGCCAAGGCTTAAAGGAGACCCAGATGATCTGGAATGCCATCCCTCTTTTTAAAAGGTCTTTAAGCCATTTTACTCCCCTTTAGCAGACTTCCAGGACACATTGTCCTTCTTAATTTTCTAATTAAAAACAATGTACAAATCATCCTCACTTTTTTTTACCCTTGTAATTTAAATATGGAAGCTACTACATTGAATTCATGACTACTGTTGTTGAAAATGCCTCTTCAAACATATTTCAAACCAAGACTCACTATATTGCAAACCAGAATTTATTAACAACAAAGCAAGAGGTCCTTCATTAAGGATTAGTCCAAAATCTCAGGGTGGGTTAGAGATGATTCTGGCTTCCCAAACATTATGCCAGCAAAGTACAAGCTCTGGCCCATCTCACTAAGCTAAAAAGACTTCTATATGATTGAGGTGCCTCTTGAATTTCTACGACCCTAACTAATTAGAGAAATGCATCTCTATAGCATCAGCCATATAAAGTTACTGTCTCTTAAAGGATAGAGTTTGCAAGCTGTTTATTATAGTTTATGTAGGGGAATAGACATATTATTTAAACCACAGATTCTTAATTAACTTATGTTAACAATATCTATTTGTTATTTTAGAGAATATAGACAAGTTGGAAATGATCATTTCCTAAATAGGAAGTGGTTTCAGATAGAATCTCGGTTGTTATTGGCAGATACAAAGGAACTGAAAATTTTAGGTTATCTAGGAGAAACACAGGCCTTTATTTTAGTATATGCAAAACTGGCTGATGAAATATTTTGAGTTTTCAGTAGGTCACTGGGAGAGGGCAGCTTCCATGTGTGATGGAAAGGATGCTGGATTTGTAGGTTAGATGACTTGAATTCAAACCACAGCCCTGTTATCTGCTACCTGTATGATCCTGGACAAATCATTTCACATTTCTGGGTCTCAGTTTCCTCAATTGTAAGATGACGGGTATAGATTATATGGTCCCTAAAATAAGTTCCAACTCTCAAACTATAATCTTATGAACTAGATCTTTTTTCTATCTTTCAAGAATTATGAAATCATAGAGCCACAGTAATTTCTTTGGTAAACCAAGTATATGCAACCCTCTTCGTGTGAATCTTTAAGCCACTTTAGATGATGCAGAAGGCCTAAAGTCATTGTCACCTTTCCTAAATTAAATAACAAATAGAAGCCCCAAACATGTAATTCCCACTGCATATTCCACATGTTCCTTCTTAGTCAAAGAGAAGCAGTGTGCTGGTGATGAACAAAACATGGTTTTTTGTTTTTTCTTATAATACCAGCTAACAATTATTTACCACTTTGAAGCCTGAAAGTTAATTAATCAGCATTTATTAAGAACTTTTATATGGGCCAGGCACTGGGGATACAAATACAAAGAATTAAACAATTCTCAGATAAGGAGTTCGAATTCTAATGGGATGCACAACAAATAAATATGTAAGCATATACATATGATAGGAATAAATACAAAATTGTTAACTACAAGGTAATTTGAAAGGGAGGGTATTAGCAGTTGGGATCAGGAATGTTTTTGTATAGAAGGTGATTTTTAACTGTATCTTGAAGGAAGATATCTGTAAGATGGAGATGAAGAGGAAATGCATTCCAGTCTCTTAGGATGACCCATGAAAAGACTGGGAATTTAGAGAATTTAGAGTAGGAAGGACAGAGAGGTCAGTTTTCCTGTATTACAGAGTGTGGGAGGAGGAATAATATCCAAAGTCCAATGGGTCTGGAAGCATAGACTAGGGTTGTGTGGGGCTTTAAAAGCTAAATAGAGTTTATATTTTGCTCTTGGTATATGGGAAATCACTTTACATAAATTACCAAGACTTTAAAAAAAAACCTAAATACTGTAAGGCCGGTATCTTTCATATCCCCTTTTGCAGATGATAAAATTGAAGTTCAAAGATTATGTGACTTATTCAGTGTCACATAGCTAATAAGCATGATAGGTAGGTTCTGATCCAAGCTTCTCCTGACTCCAATCCATCCTTATTTCTACATTCTGTGCTACTCCTCTTTCTACCAGGCAAACAGACATACTCATGAAACAGAAAGGGAACATCATCCAATGGGGAGGGGCAGAAGTCTATTAACACAACCTATTAATAATCATCTCCTCTACAATGTCAGTCTATAGGGATGCTGCAATGATTGATTCAACATTTTTTTGAATCTAGGAATTTCAGGATATGCATTGTTTTTAGGTGAGCAGACTTAATCCAAAGAAAGAAAGACATTTTTTTCACACTCCATAGTGTCATTAAAATTAAGGAAGCCAAAGACAACGTTGGGAGTATTTGCTCTTTTTCTAGAGCAGGAAGAATTCACCCACTACATCATAGCTTCCATGATTTTATCTACTCTAGGTAGCCATGGGCATTGCTCCTGGGATACCATGTCATGATTTGACACCTCACTGAGAAACTTTTTACTTCTTCCCGCTTCTTCAACCTAAATTACCTTTCTCAGTTTCACCCAATTATTCCATCTTACTCCCTCTGCATCCTGCTCTACAGACTACTTTTCCTTCCGTTAGAGTTAATATGGGGCTGAAATAGAATTCTCACTCTTTCACAGCTGCTCCAATCACATGGGCATGAGTCCTTTCAGTATGCTAAAGTCACTGACTCTTTGAAACTATGGCTACTCAAGTTATTCCTCTCATCTATTTGAAAGGGAAAAAAAAAAAAAAAAAAAAATATATATATATATATATATATATATATATATATATATATATATATATATATATATATATATATATATATATATATATATAGAGAGAGAGAGAGAGAGAGAGAGAGAGAGAGAGAGAGAGAGAGAGAGAGAAAGAGAGAGTTTAATAAATTTGATGAAAAGTTTGACATTATTGACTTTCAAGCCTTTTAGGCAAGTGGCTTAGTTTTCTGTGGTTACAAGTAACATCTAAGGCTCTTACTTGTTCTTCAAGGTGAAAACTCTGCCAGAGGCTACATTAGCCTCCCCTCTCCCCTAAACTGCCGTCACAGGGGAGATGGATTTTGACCCTTTGGAACAGGTTCAGCAAGAGGAGAAATGAGTTGCTTGTAGCAGCTCACTAAGCACTGATGACTGCCTCAAAGGGCCTCATGAAATGGGAGAAAACTGCATTTACAATCAGATTGGGAGATGATTCTGACCATTGCCTGACCGTTGCATTCTGAAAATGCCTCATCTGTACCTAGCAGAGAGAGGAGTATTTCACAATGGTGGGGATCCCTCCAGTGCTGAACAGAAGACTGAAACTGAGAATCAGGATTTCTCCAAAAATAGAGTTGACTATATAATCAAATGCCTCTTTTAGGATTTTAAAATGCTCATATACCAGGGGACATTCAAGCAGTATCTGTGAGAGATGTTGATTTAAAAAAATAAAGGTTCTGTCATCACATTTCTGTCCAGCCAATTTGAAAAAGTGGTGGCAGACAAATAATTATGATGGACTATTAATTGGTCTTTGAATTATTGATATTAAGTATATTATTCTGAACCCCTCCAAAATTAATATCTCTATACCTTGATTTCACCTTTAGTAAGGAGCATCATTATACTATCACACACACAATTCTTTGGAAAGAAACTTCAATATCAATGAATGATAATGTAAAACATTTACTTGAGATATATTATCTCATTTAAGCCTCATAATTACAATGTAATCCTGTGAAATAGGTATTATTATTATGTTCATTTTACATTGAGAAGATAGAAAACTAGCCCTGATGATACAGCAACTTAAATGTTGAAGGCAGGATTTGAATCTAAATCTTGAATCTTGAATTTAACACCAGCACACTTTATGCCATAGTGCCTCTAAAACAAAAGAAGTAACTGTACTGTTATATGTACTGAGTTGAAGGAAGGAATAAGTAAGTTCCTTTCTGATTGTGGAAGAGAAATTAGCTTCTCTAATTTTAATTTCAATATTACTCATAGAAAAAGTCTTATTTTTGGTTACTGGAAGGTTAAAATGAATTATCTACTGAATATGTTTTATTTCATATATCCCTATGACCTTGCCTGTCACTTTTAAGAGAATTATTTCTGAATTGGGATCTAATGGAGTGCTCACCACACAGTAGACATTTAATAAATGTTTAAAAAATGAGTGCCCAGTTATGTAAGAATTACTATATCTGAACAAATGAACCTATTTATTGAATCCTGATTTTTATTCCAAGCTCCCTTCTTGTAATTTCAAGTATTTTCTCCATCTAGAAATGTAATAAACGTCACAAGCTTAGGATATCTAAAACTTAAACTTAATTTATCATTTCCCCCTCCAAATCTTATCTTTTTCCTGTCGTTCTGCCAAAACATTATACTGGCAGAAAACTTAAATTTCCCTTCTTAATTTTAGATAAGTCAAATAGAAAGATAAGCAAGGGGGAAATATTTGCTTGAGAAAGTAAAACTAAAAGATTTAGGGAATTTACTAAATGATTCTACTAAAAATATGCATTTTCTCACCTGTATGTGGAACTTTTACAAACAAATGACCATGTATCAGAGCATAGAGGTTCTAGAAGCAAATACAAAAAGACAAAAAAAAATCACCCACATAATCCCATTGGGAATGCTCTTGGAAAAAGTAAGAGCTTATAATTTATAAAGTTGGAATTGAGCAGTCTGGCATAGATCATTATTACTTCATGACTATTCTAATAACTTACTGGTTGATCTTATCTCAACTCACATATCAAACACCTTCCTAAAGGGAAGGTATCATAAATCATATAATCCCCTAGTCAATGTTTTGACTCCTTATTGCCCCCAGATTTATATATGAAATAATCTATTTTGCATTTAGAGTCCTTCATAAACTGTTCCATTTCTAGTCTTCTCATACCTTACTACCATCAACAGATTCTGCAATCTTTTGATACTAATCTTCTTGCTGTTTCTCAAACATAACACTTTATTTACCAATTGTAGACATTTTTACTGGCTGTCCCCCCAGCCTGTAATTCTCTTCTTTCACATCTCTGCCTCCTCATCTCTCTGACCTTCTTTAAATCTCAGCTGTTGTTCTACCTTCTGTAGGAATCCTTTCCAAGTCCTTCTTAATCTTTATATCTTCCTTTTGAGGCTATCCTAATCAATCCTGTATACATCCTGTGTATAAGCAAAAACAATTGTTGACAAGTTGTCTGTCCCTTAGAGTATGAAGTCCTTGAGAGAAAATTTAAATTTTTCCCTTTTATTCCTAGGGCTTTCATCCACATAGCAGACACTTAATAAAGGATAGTTGCCTGAGTGCAGGTTTTGTCTCAAACTACTTATTTGGAAATTTGGCTAAGTGAAATTACTGAGGTTGGGGGGCAGAATTCAAATAATAGAGAAGAATTCTGGAAGGTGAGGTGACATTTCCTTCATAATATGCATTCATGGGGGTGCAGTTTGCTTAGGGTTGCTTCTCACTTATCTGAAAACTTGGCTGCCGAGTTGGTTTTCACCCAACTCTAGAAGGAATGGTTGGAACACTAGATGAAATGAACTTAAGGATATCATGGCCGGACTAATAATCCAGAGCAGAATGACATCAGAACTGATTAAGCCAGTTTACTATCTGCAATTATTGATAAATCTGTGGCAACTTCATGGCACGATAGGTAGATAGATAGCACTGAGTTCCAATATAGTCTCAGAAAATTATTAGTTTCATGATTCTGGGCAAATCACATAACTGATGTCTGCCTCAATTTCTTCCTATGTAAAATGGGGGAAATGTTACGTAGCTTCCAGGGTTGTTAATAAGGACAAAAATGAGATATTTTAAAGCTCTATATAAATATTAGCTATTCATTCAAATATTTGAATATATTCATTCAAGCACTAGGTACCGAAAATTACAAAAATAAAAAAACAAATAGTCTCAGATTTTCAGTAGCGCATATATATATATATACATATATATACATAACATGTATACATGTGTATATATAATATATATACATATTATATATATACTATTGACTTCATCTTTTTCAAAAACAAAACAAAAACAGTCCTCATCTTCCTTCTTCACTGAACCCTAGGGAGTTTTAAAAAAAAATGTGATTCAGGATGTGAAGCCAAGGTACCCACAGCCAAGAGGAGGAAGGAAGCAATCCTTTTTTTCTGACTATTGCAGCTGCAGCAGAATGACCCAATCTTTATTGGCCCAAAATAGCAAAATAACATGTGAGCAATTTTACAAAAGCATCCTTTCCCTTCATTGTCTTTTGAAAGGTTAGAGGTTTAACATAGTAAAGCTAAGGATGGATAGATAGTATAGGATGGATTTCTTGGTGAGACTATAATAGAATAATCATTTCCTTTTGAATTCCTTAATGTTATCTACTTTTTCCACTTATGTAATGTGCTATATGATGATTTTAAGAGGCAGATCAAGGAGAAATTTCTTCCTGTATTAAAGTGCAGTCATGTTGAAAGGCCTGTTTATTTGTTCTCTTGCCTATTATAAATATCAATTAAAACAATAGTATTCAGTGATATTATAGATATCACTGAGTTGTCAAAACCAGCTGCCAGCAACAATTTTTCTCCTGGCTATGACTATGGCCTAGTTTAGCAGCACATGGCCAAAGAAATACCATAAATCATTTCTGGCTCTCTGTTTTTCCTCTTTTTCTACACAATCCAAATCAGTCCAATTCAGTCCAATCCAATCCAATCTAAAAGCATTTATTAAAAGACTACAACATATAAGTCATTGTACTGGGATTTAGGGACACAAGGAAAAACAACAAAAGATTTCATTCACAGTGAACCTACATTCTATTGGAAGAATACAATATGTATAATTCTCTTGGTCCTACAGACCTGCCTTCTTCCCAGGAAAAAAAAATGTACCTGAACTTGGGGTTATATACAGAAAAGAATTTTGTGGTGAAAGGAGCCAGGAAAGAAAAAAGTGTTAAACAGGGGAGAAATTGCTGGAAGGAAGCCAGGATATGGGAAAGAGAGAGTTTTAATGGCAGCCACCTTTCCATTTGTGGAAATTCCCTTAAGCCCATTCCACCTCCTCATTCTGAATGATCAGATAAAAAGGAAAGAACAGGGTCCAAAAAATCAATACTGAGCTGGCTGTACTGATAAGAAGTGGAGGGGAAGGATTAAAGATTTTTAAGTATCAGCAGAGTGGTGACAGGAAAAGTGGCTGGATCTAGAATTACTACTCTTTATTCTGAGTTTTCTATGGATTGGGCAATGGCAAGGAGGTTCATGAATGAAAAACTGGAAGAAAACAGTCAAAAGGGAGATCTAAATCACTGCTTTTGAACTATCTTCCTAGAACATCTGTAATTGGGGATGGCCTTTAGACAAGATAAGGGATATATGTCTGATGGCGTCACAATCAATCCACCATTCAGTAGTTTTACATACATATATATATATATATATATATATATATATATATATATATATATATATATATATATATATATATATATATATATATATATATATATATATATATATATATATATATGATTCTTTTGCCTCATAATGTATAAAGGATTACATGCATTAAAACCATGATTATGTGATCAACTCTATTAAGCTATGTCAATATGACTCATTGGAAACATAGTAGAAAGGGAAAAGAAGAGAAGAAAAGGGAATAAGCATTTTTATAGCAGCTAGTATATATATATATATATATATATATATATATATATATATATATATATATGTGTGTGTGTGTGTGTGTGTGTGTGTGTGTTAAGCATGTTTTACAAATATTACCTCATTTGATCCTCAAAACAACTTTGTAAAGTAGTTATTATCCCCATTTATGATTGAGGTTAAGTGTCTTGCCCAGAGTTACACAGCTAGAAACTGTCTGAGGTTGAATTTGAACAAAAATTGCATGCACTAGTGCCCTAGGCCTTCCATCTCCTCCTGGATACAGTATGTCCACTGAGGAAAGGCTATTAGGCACTCGGCCAAGTATCCTGCATCTTCTTCAAAGGATTTCTTCATGACAGGGAATCTACTGCTTTCCAGTGCCACCTTATGAGGTAACCAGGTTTCTCAGGTGAAAAGACCTCAGAGGAAGACTTGTGTCTTCCCCTTCCTACTAGGCACAGCATGTCCCCTAAGGGAAGGCTGCAAGGGCCAGGGA
Source organism: Sminthopsis crassicaudata (assembly GCF_048593235.1). Classification (NCBI taxonomy): domain Eukaryota; kingdom Metazoa; phylum Chordata; class Mammalia; order Dasyuromorphia; family Dasyuridae; genus Sminthopsis; species Sminthopsis crassicaudata. Next base: position 163,830,461 of record NC_133618.1, read on the forward strand.
TCCTCCATCTGCACGGAAGCACACACTTCCCTCTAGGCCAGCATAAGGCAATTCCTGTCTCTTGCTGCCAGCCCCAGGTCCCGAGTGGGATGGGAAGAGCCTCTGGTACGGAAAAGAACTACCTTCCCTCTGACTTCTGGCCTCCTGCTGAGCCCAGTGGTGCCCTCTTTTCAATGATGAATATTCTTATACATAGACAAACCTTCCCAGTAATTCTGATGTATAGATCATCAGCCAAGCTCTATTCAGTTCCAGAAGGTTTCCTAAGGGTACATCATGGAGAGAATAACAGTTTAGAAGTTAGGAAAAAACTGGCACATGTGACTGTTGAGCTTTCCAAAACAGAATTAAGAGGATTTAGCCATTAACAATGGTCCTGAGGTACATTATTTTCGGATGTCATCTTTTTGTTGTGGCTAGGAACTATGATTTAATCTGTATGAGGAGCTTCCAGTGTAGAAATTTGCTTCCTTCCTCTCTTCCCCTATGGAGCCAGACCATCAATTTGTCTACAAACTAAGTCTGTAGGGTTTGGTCTGAAGCATTGAAAGATTAGATAGCTAATCCATGGATTTTTTCCCTAATATGTGGGATTGCTTTGTCACATAGTTTCACACCAAATTGCTTATGATGGATTCAAATCTCACCCTTGTAAGCATTTTTATGCTTACCCCTGATTTAGGCACCCCCTGATTTCTCATTTCCATTTTCCTCAATACTTCTACTCCAATATTTGAACTTAATTCTACCCAATCCATTCATGGTTCCTTCTGGAAATCTTGTTCCTTAGGCAATGGATTTTCCTTCATCTTAAATCTTTTCTTTTCCCATGATTATTCTCTGTCACTTCTTAATCAAAGTTGTCTCCCCATGATAATAACCAGAGTAAATATAACCAATGACTGGTCTTTTTGTTGAACAGGTTTGGGCAGATGGCCAGTGGTAACCACTTGAAGCTAAATATATCAATAGTATGTAAAGGATAATTTGAAGAGGAAAGATAGCCCTAATAATGAAGAGGATGAGGGAAGCCTCTTATAGGATATGACTTCATTCACTTAGATGTTCTCATGGGTCTTTATGCTAAATTCCTCCCAATTCCCCTCTCCCCAGGAAGGTTAATGAGCATATCATTATCAAAGAGGCAATCTAGGCACATTGAATACATTATTGATATCTTAATATAGTATGACCTGTTTCTACACATTAGTTTTATTTGTATTCAATTAAAATAATAGTTACCATTTTAAGTTTTGAAAAAGATTTAACATTTGTTTGATCCTTACAACAACCATGTGAGGCAGGAGTTATTATTATATATTATTATATAGTTGAAGAAATTGAGTGTGACACTAGTGTTGCCCAGGCAAGACTTGAACCCAATTACACCTGACTGTAAGCTCAAAGCTCTATCCACTGTAGGATTAGCTTAAATTAACCCTGATTCTCCTTGTCACCAGTCAAGTCTTTCAACTGGCCTGCCAATAGAAGCTGCAGCATTTAGACGAAAAATCAATAATTGAAAAATAACCTGAACCCTCAAAGCTTCATACTGAGGACATTATATGGTGGAGGGAAATCTGTTTGTTGCATGAATCAGATAGAAATAAAAATGCTTCCAAGTGTGAGATTTGTCTCTATCACAAGCAACTTAATGTTGACAGTATATGACAAAGCAATCCTTATGAGTGTAAAGACCCAAATATTAGTGAAAAATACAAAAAAAAAAAAAAAAAAAAAAAAAAGAAAGAAAGAAAGAAAGAAAATCCATGGATTAGATATCTAATGTTTCAGGTTACATTCCCCAAGACTAAGTCTGGGAACAAATGGATGCTCTGCATCTGTTGGGAAGGGAGGACGGAAGTAGATTCCTACACTGAAATATATCAATACATTAAATCATAGCTCGTGGCCACAGTAAAATAGCCTTTCCCTCAAGATGGCTCAGAAGGCGAAGAAGGAAACTGTTGTTCCCCCAAAGACAAAAACCAAGTCAAAGGTCTTGAAGGCCAAAAAGGCGGTGTTGAAGATAGTCCATAGCCACAGAAAGAAGGAGATCTAAACTTCCCTCACCTTCTGGTAACCCAAGACACTAAGACTTCGAAGACAGCCCGAATACTCTCAGAAAAGTACCCATTGGAGAAACAAGCTCTGCCCTCATTCAGTTTCTCTTGACCACTGAGTCTGCTATGAAGAAGATTAAGACTGGTGGACTTCAAGCCAACAAGCATCAGATCAAGCAGGCAGTAAAGGAATTGTACCTCATCGACATGGCCAAGGTCAACACACTGCTCTGGCCTGGTGGAGAGAAGAAGGCCTTTTGCCTTGCTCCATACTACAATGCTTTAGATGTTGTCAACAAAATCAGAATCATCTAAACTGTGTCCAGCTCTCCCACTTTTCCTACAATAAAGAAGTTTTTCAGTAGAAAAAAAAAACCAAACAGATGATATCCCAAAATAATGTATTTCAGAATCATTGTTAATGGTTAAATCCCCTAATTCTAATTGTGGAAAGCTTAACAGTCACATGTACCAGATTTTCCTGATGTCAAATCTCTCACTCTCTTCAGAAAACCTACTGGGACTGGAAAAAAAATATATATATATATATATACATATATATACATGTATATATAATTATATATTATATACATGATTAATCAATTAATACCTTGCAATTTCAAAGAGAGACTGCAACCTTATTGATTATAAATATTAATAACAATTCCCTTTAAATTACTTCCTATCTTAAAGAACTATATTATATTAAGAGAACTCTCTTTGCACAGAAATGCATGCTTCTATGGCACTTAGTCAAAAGGACACCAATTTGTACTGCTAAGTGATATTCTATGGCTAATGTTTAAGATATAATAATTAAAACTATTAACATTAGGCTCTTGGAATTTAACTCACATGTATATACAAAAATACACATACCCCCTATATGTATATTTGCATTGCTGAGATCTGGCCCTGGCCCTGCCCTGCCCTAGCCTGTTGGGGGATGACCTTGTCCCCTGCCCTCTTGGGATCTCAGGTGTCTCACCTGTAAAGTAGGAAATGGCATTGCATCATGGGAGTCCAGCTCCGGGCCCCGGGCCTGCTCTGATCCAGGGAAACCATTTCTGTTGTCTGGGCACTGAAGAATGTGTGTGGGTGAGGCTGGGGGCCGGGAGGAATTTAGGACCCGGCTTTTTCTGCCTTTGGGCCCCCACATTGTCCAGAAGCCCCGGCCTCCCATCTCCTGTGCCTTTTCCTGAACTCACTTTCAGGGGCAATGTGGGTTTCTGGGGTATACACACACACACACACACACACACACACACACACACACACACACACTCTCTCTCTCTCTCTCTCATATATATACTCAGGGTAACTAACTCCTCCCCATCATCTTTGAGATAGAAACAATCTTGGACACCATCTCAATGAATGCACAGTTGATTTAAGAATTCTTTCTACAACATGCCTGAGAAGTTATCATCTAGCCTCTGAAAGAAGATTTCTTGTGGAGGCAAAATGACTATCACCCAGGGCTGCCCTTTCTGGAGAGTTTAAATTGTTAAGTTATCTGTTCCTTATGACAAGCCCAATTATGTTTATTTGCTACTTCTGCCCATTATTCTTAATTGGTCCTTATGGGAACAAGCAGAAATCTAATCCCTATTCTAAAAGATATTCCTTCAAATACTTGAAGTTCCTAAAGTCTTCTCTCTAAGATGAACATGCATAATTCATTCCACCAGTCCCAGCAGAGCATTATCTTCAGACCCTATGCCATCATGTTGGATTCCTAGTCCTCCAAAATTTTAGTTACCATTTTTGTGTCATCTATAACTCTGACAAGAATGTTAACTGTTATAGGGCAGCTAGGTGGCATCGTGAATAAAGCAAAATAAAAATAAAGTAAAATGAATTGGAAAAGGAACTGGCTAACCAAATCCAGTATTTTTCCAAGAAAACCCCCGAAATGGAATGATGAAGAGTTGAACACAACTACAATAACTGAGTAGCATGTTATCTATACTTTTACTTAAATCATTGACGTAAATGTTAAATAGCACTGACCCAATCCCAGATATTTGGGTCATTCCCCCAGACTCTGCTGTGCTAGCTGACTTTCAACTGCTAATGACTACTTTTTTGTCCCTGCCATCTAATTCACTTAAATATACCATAGTTCATATTTATATTACCATGTAGCATGGATCTCTCCATTATTTCCATAAGAAATGGCATCATAAGAAGCTTATATGGACTCTCACTTAAAATCTAGATGAACTATAAGGTAACATTTCCCCAAAGGACCTTAAAAATAACCCTCTCAGAAATTGAAATGTGGTTAGTCTCTCTCTCTCTCTTTTTTTTTTTTTTTTGTGAAAACATGCTGGCTCTTTGTGTTACCAATTCATATTCCAGATATCCACTCCCCATCTCTCTAATAATACGCTGTAGAATTTCCCATAGAATCAAATTGGCCTGTATTTTTCAGCCTCTGTTATAGTCCAATTTGGGAAAATTGGGACATTTGTTCTTTTCTTATCCTGTTGCATGTCTTCTGTTTGCCAAGAAATTTCCAGGATCAGCAAAAACATGTGCCAGTCATTGGCTCATTGGCTCAGTAATGACATTTGCCAGTTTTTATTATAAGGGGGCCTATACTTTACCTGGATCTAATGATATGAACTCATCTAGGGAAGCTAAGTACTTTTTTACTGTCTTATTTCTTATCTTGGATATCAACTCCATTTTAGCCTTTTTAATTCTATCTAATTATCAGAGAAAATAGGACCAAAAACCAACCAGCCAATTAAATGAATAAACAAAAAAATCCACAGCTTTTCCTTATTATCATTATCCCTTATTCTTTTATGGACACACAGTGTAATACCATGGTTAGTGCTGGCCTTTCCATTGGGAAGTGCTAGATTCAAACCTTTATACCCTTATTGACTTCTCTTACCTCTCTGAGCTTCTGTTTCCACCTCAGCAAAGGGGAAATAATAATAATCCCTAATCCATGGAACTGTTGGGAGAGTGGAATTTGAAAAAAAAAGTATATAAAGTGCTTTTCAAAAGCAATATATAAAATTAATTATTGTTGTCACTCTAATTTGCACATGCTTAATCTATAACCTTTCTCAAAAGCAGCATGGCTTCTGTTCCTTCTAATTTATCCATGATTTTTGTTATTATTTGTTATTTTTTCTTTTACTTTAGACTGGGCTTCCTTACACCTCCCAGAATGGACGTGCTGTGGCCATGCTTGGCAGGCATGAAAACTCTGATTTGTTCCATTTCTAACCTGGACTGCCTCATCCTGATGTCTCCCTGATTTAGTCTTAGGTTACTCAGAACACCCGAATTCAATCAGTATACATCCTCCAGCCTGCTTGGTTTATTGGAGGAATTCTTAAACATCTCACATATTGGTTTCTCTCTGTCATTAAATGGCAACTGTCTGAGGGCAGAGAATGCTTTTATTCTCCCTAAAGCTCAGTTTCTACATATATAAAATGAGCAGATGGAACTCACCAGAATTTCAGGTCTTTTCTGCTTCTGGATCGCTAATCCTATAATCTTAGGATTCCATGATCTCATGTATGTCCCCAAAGATAGATTAATCATTGAATAAATAGTAAATATTTTTTTCTTAAAAAAAGAGAAAACAGTGTGGAACATTTCATAACTTTAATTATTAATTAAAATTCACTTGTTCAGATATAGTGTGCTCATAAAAATATAATTAATAATTTGAATTTGAAAATACTTTGAATTTACAAATGAAAAGAATTATCTTTACAAATTACATTTTAAAAGGAAAATTTTATTGTATTATTTTTTGATTTGTATTATATTCAACACCAAAATTGTTAGAAATTTAAAGTCTTGATAATGATGAATGTTTTTGCTTCTTTCATTGATTTATATGAATAAGAATAGAGGAATTTCCTCAAGAATAATTTGTTAAATGAATAACTATTTAAAAGGAGCAAAGCAAATTCTTCACAGATTCTTATATAAATTTGATAAAATATTCAGATAATTCTCCTTTTGCTCTCTATAAAGATTCCATAACAATGCACCATCTGGAGTCACAGAGGGAAGGAATATTATCCTCTCCCCTGTACTTTAAGAAAGGAGAGGGAAGTTCTCTCCTATTTTTATTAATTTTAAGAATTCCAGTGGATTTCATGATCAGCCTCAATGCTTTTTGAGAAAAAAAGTTCTCCCAAGGCATAAATTCAATGCTGCTTGAAACTTGCAAACTATTAAATGTATTTCTAACAGTATGACATTGGCTAAGAAAATTTGAAAAGCAGATGATGATCCTAAACAATACTCAGCAATTTTACTTTCAACATAGCTAATTAATTAATTCCATCCTGACTCAGCATCAATTGATATCACATTCTTACATCTATCATAAATCATGTAAATGCAACTTAAGTTTTCAGCACAAGTTTTATTAAAGATCTCAGGTTAGAAAATCACAAACCAGTATGATAATTTACAAGGAAATGACAGCTGACTGAGAGCCTCAGCTTGTGTCACTCAAAATTGTCAGCAGCTAGAAGACTCTCATATCTGGAAGTGGGATTGATGAACCATAGGTGTGTGTCTGCTACTCTTTTAAATGGTTCTTAAAGCCTCATATTTCTCAGTTAGAGGACAAAAATGAAAGGGGTGTGGAAAGTGCTTATCCAAAATGGTATAAATACTATTTCAAAATAGAGAGCAATCCATCAGATTGGATTGTTTTGTGTATTCAAAAATATATATTCAAGAAAATCCCCTTATGGGAATAGAGATAGATCACACAAAGGCAAATGCTTCCTTTTCACCAGAAGGAATCTCTTTGATGTCAGCCAAAGTAATAAATGTCATTTTTATATACCCCAAACACTCTAGGTAGGATTTTTACAAAGAACTTTATTTTCTTTTGGTGCTATGCAAAAAAAAAAAAATAAAGATGCTTAATATTCTTACCTTGTTTAAGGATCCATGTTCTAAACCCAATTAACTCCCCCACAATAATGGAATTCTACTAAAAGAAATTTGTAAGTTACTGAAGACTGGGACCTAGAGGTGAGTAAGTTGATTAGGAGGGCTGGAGGGCACTGCTGAGCTCTCTTGGAAAAAACAGGGCAGATGGAATGAATGCTATGGGACATTCTCTGGGGATTTTGAACTCTATAATAATCCATTCCCTGCCTTTAGGGGAAGAGTAGTTGAATAACCATTGTCTTAATCAGGAAACCTGTGGCCTGATAAATTTTTTTTAACTTGAAATATTCTATACTTCCTTAAAAAATAGGATCATACATACTTTAGACTTGCATGGAAATTATATAGTTTAATACCTTTATTTACTATTGAATAATCAATCTATAGAAAGAAGAAAAGAAGGAAAGAAAAAAGGAAGAAAGAAAGAGTATGCTTTTAAACAAGTAAGACAAGCATATAGGTAGAAAAATTTTTCCACAGCAACAGGAGAAACAGCCATTTTTCACTTCATTGCATCAACATCAGACATCAAACTAAGGCCTAGAAACTTCCTGATGCTTGGAAAGAGATGTTTTCTAATATCTCAAAAACCTCTCTTGCAAGTAATATCAGGTTTCCCCTGACATTTAGTTTTGCAGAAGGACATTCCTAAGTTCTCTTGTAAGCAAAAGAGAAATAGGATAACTACCATATGACCTGCCACTAGGGTAGAAGATTCACAGGATTTAGAACTATAAAGTATCTTGGAGAGAAAGATCATTGCATCTGACCCCTCCATTTTGCAAGTGAGTAAACAGATGAAGTAGTTTGCCCAAAGTTTTAAAAATAGTACATAGCATCCTATATTCTGTGTGCTGCTGAGCTTTTTCATGCTGCTGACTTGTGGCTAGGCTATCCTGCTATTGTAAAAACAAAAACAAAAAACAACAAAAATGGAATAATTAAAGTCAATTTAAGGTAATTATGGATTTTCTATTTTTCTATGGGCTGTCAAGAGGCTCGAATACCCTAAGATGCTGTAGGGGAAGGGACATTTATTAAGCACCTACCTACCTACTATGTATCAGACACTGTGCTAAACTAAACACTTTGTAAATATTATACCATTTTATACCCACAAGATCCTTAAGAGGGAAGTGCTATTATACAAATAGTTTTCTTTGCATTGTTGGCCAATCCCTATGGTAGGCTGAATAACAGCCGTGACAGCAGCAACAAGGATAAAATCAGTGACATTTATTAAGCATTTTAATATTTGCAAAATGCTTTACAAACCTTAGCTTATTTGACCCTCACAATAGTCCTGTGAATAATGACAAGTTTTATAATGCCCATTTTATTGATTAATAAAGTAAGCTCAAAAGAGATAAGTGACACGTTCTTGGCCACACAGCTATTAAATATCAGAAGCGATATTCTAAGCCAGGTCTCCCTGACTTCATGGATAGACTTATAGTCTGATCAGGAGGAAAGTGACCATGAATCTGCTTGTAATGCTATGACAGCCTGTCCTCCAATCCCCTTCTCTCAAGAGAACAACAGGTGGCCTCCAGGAAAACTCACAGAATTCCTCTGTCAAGGTTTCATTAGTTTCTACATTGCCATGTGTGTGTGACTGTAGGGCAGAACAATTATTTAGATCCCATTTCTGCTAAAAGCAAAGACTGTGTACTGCTTTTATTTCATTTGGATGTCAAGATGTCTCTCTGAGGCTTCATTTTTTAGAAGAGATTGCATCAATGATTCTTCTCTTTGCAATAATTTGTCACAACCTCCCTAGAGATGATTTGCATTTGCATAAAGTGGACAGATATCAGAAAAAACAGGGGTTTTTGTAGCTTTCTTTGAACATTCCTTACCCTTCCAACACATTCACACATAAATAAGTAGACATTCCTTCTGTGGAACTTGGCTAAATTAAAACACCAATGAGGAAGGAGAAATTATTAACTCCAGTAAAATCTTGCAGAAAATACAAAATCACAAAAATGAAGATCTGATTACCCGAAACTAGAAGCAGCAGCGAAATTACCCCTGTCCAATGTACTTGGTAGGACTTCAGAAAATAACCAACCACAACAGGTTGGTACCAGCTGGCCCTTAACCAACATAAGCATCTGTAGAATCCTTCTGGTTCTATTTTATAAACTTCATTGATAAAAAAAAATGTTCATGGCTTGGAACGCTATGCAAGTCAGTCTCCTTCTTCTCTTCCTTCTGCTGTTTCTTTAGAATTTCACTCTCCTCCCCCATAATTTTTTCTTTTACTTATGGCAGATGCCCAGTTTAGTAAAGTCAAGCCAGTATACATGTCATTCCTTGAGCCTAAGTGTGAGTTCACTTTATTTGTATGCTCTATGGATAGAACCCATGCTTTCTGACCCATTTTGATGTTTTACTCTCAAAATATAATGCTTTCAATGACTTATGCTGCTTTCTGCTATAGAAACTCATCATTTTAAAACCTGTCTACTCCAAAATAATGTCCCATGGGTAGAATTCCTTGAATTCCCCATTCTCAGAACAATAAACTTCATAGGTGACCCAAAGAGAAATAGAAAGGTGTTTGGTGGGTGTATGTAAACTGTAGTATATTACCTATAATGAATGCGCATGACATAAATAACATCATCAAGGATTTCTTGATGTCTATGAAGAGGAAAAAGGAAGTAGACTAGTCATTTAATGAGAATGAGGGTTAACAGATGGATTGCCTGGTATCCAATAAAATTCTACTGAAGCAGAGGAAGGATTTTAGCATGTTGGGTAAATTGATCCATTGAAACCACACTCAAGCATTTAGGAAACATCTACCATTTTCCAGGCACTAGGAATACAAAGATAAAAATGACATAGTTCCTGTCCCCAAGGAGCTGACATTCCACCTGGAGACATAAATATATTCAAAATACTTATGGAAGAATTACAAGTTGTTCATGGGATAAGGAGGGAGAAACTTGCAGCTAGGCTGATTGGTGAAGGCTTCAAATAGGATGTGGTATTGAAATGAACTTCAAAAGAAACTAGGAATGGTAACAAAGAGGAATGGAAGGAAAGATATGGTCAAGAATCACAGAATGAGAAGGTATGGGTGGATTGTGATTTATACAAAAGAATAGAATTCTGTCCCTAATGAAATCAAGTATTCTTGATCCTATGGGCTTGGGAAATTTACTTCTCTGGGCCCCAGCTTCCTCATTGTAAAATAAGAATTCTACTAAATGGTCTCAGTCCCTTCCAACTCAGATTCCTAGTATTCTCATATTCTACACAGTCTTACAATAACAGCAGTGATGGAAACAAGTACTGGAAGTGAGATTTGACTCCAAGTCCAGCATGTTCTTTACAAGAACTTAGTGAATCTAGGGAATGACACCCAACTGCTGACAACCTGCCTTCTCTTTAGTTTTTCATATTTCTCTATTCAGATGTGTCTGTTTAAATCATCTGTGATTTCTTTCTATGTTCTTAGTAACTTTTTAACTCTTTCTATATTTTCCTAATTTCTTCTCATCTTTCCACTTCCTTTCTATTCTTCCAGGCTACTTTCCTTTGTTCCATCTCTCCTTGATTGGGGAATGACAGCTTTCCTCTTACCAAATAATAGCTATCAGGTCTTGCCTAAATTTTGCAGTATAGTTCGTCATATAGACTCAAGCCTTATTTCCAAGCATAAATAAGGCCTTGAAATGAAGCCAATTTGTAGGCAAGAGTGGCCACAGAGATAGAAAGAAAAAGACTAGAGAGAAGAGTTCATTATAAAAATCTTTTCTTCCTCACTCATCTGCTAAACTGGCATTTTATTAACATTCTTGAATATTATTAATGTAATAGCCCTATATCCTCTTAGTGCTGATTGCTCTTCTTGTTTCTTTGGTTGGCAGGTTCATTTATGAACATTTCCTAATTAAAGCTCTGATCTTTCCAACCTTAAAATAAAATTAGCCTGCATACAAAATTTATCTGATTCTTAATGCATATGGTCGGGATCATGGAAGAAACAGCAGAGAACATACTTGGTCCTAGCTGCCTCATTTTGTATTGTCTATGTTTATCAAAAATTCCTTAATGAGATCAAACTCTTTGCAACCAGTCTTGCTTTTTTTTTCTTGGCATTTGTCAGTATTTTCTATGTGTCCTATACACTCAAACCTGACTGTAAAGCCAAACTGGTATATATCAATAGATTGCTTGGTTTCTGTTAGCATGTTGCTTGGTTACAGCAATATGCAACTAGATTTTCATTGAAGGCAAAATGCCTTCTATCTATCTAGTAGAAAGAGTTAGCTCTCATTTCCTAAGGTGACATTCATCTCTTTCCAACACACTTGAGAAGGGATGTTTTATACAATTAGAGACATACTATGAAATATATGTACTGAATAAACTCAGGTGCTTAGAATTCCAGCAAACAATTAAAAATTTGAAATTTCTTATTACTTGTATGATGCCTTTGATAAACTAACCATTGGGGAAAATGTGCTATTTGGGCCAAATAGGCAGTTTTCCTTTGGTCTCTAATGTGTTAAAAACCTGATATACTGAAACGGGATTTGCTGTGCTTAAAAATCTTCAAGGCAATTAAAACAAAAAAGCCTCCATTTTCAATTAGACTGCATTCTCAGACTTATAGTCATATTTAAATGACTTTCTTTTGGATTCTATCTTTGTGAAGAATTCTCCTTTTTTAGCATATTACAGCTCTACCTATCCTCTATTAAAAAAAAAGGACAAAAATTCCTAAATCAAGAATTATCATATAAAGATTTTAATATATAATATTGCAAGCTCTTTAAATTTAGTGAATCTAGGAAATGACACCCAACTGCTAACAACCTGCCTTCTCTTTAGTTTTTAATATTTGTTTGTTAATATTACTTTCCTTTCTATTTGTCTATTATGGGAGTTCTGTCTAGTTTTTATATCAAATAGATATTCTGCCTTCAAATAGTTATCCATATTAATAATTCTCTATTTGTTCCCACAAATTACATTTACATTACATTTGTCCCACAAAAAAGAGAAGGGATTTCTATGACATAAGTAATTCAAAGAATCAACAGATTCAATACAATGTGGATCTGGTGGTAGAATTAAAAGTCTGTAGGATCTTCCCATTGATACCTTGGTAATAAATCACTTTCACCAAGTTTCATACTCAGTGTCCTGTACTGATTCCCTATTTCCCAATATTGTGTCTCAACTCCCAAACCTAATAATAGAGTCATTCTAACTGTCCAAATACCAACATAAGAACTTTAGTTAAGCAACATTGTCCTCCCCATTCCGTGGAATGATGGTGTTCCGCTCAACAAGCATGGAATTAACTTCATTTTTGTACTGTCACTTGGTGCTCACTATGTGCTGAATCTTCTATCTTCTTTCTACTCACATAGATTATACAGATTATATTCAGATCCTCATTATTTCTTATCTGGATTATTAGCATAGCTTCTTAATTAGTCTACTTGCCTTGTATCCATCCCCCAATCTATTCTTTATATAGTGATCATAATGTTTTTCATAAAACATAGGTCTGACATGTCCTTATCTTGTTTAATAAATTTCTGGGACTCGTTACTGCTTCTAAGATATAGTACAAATCACTTTTTCTGGTATTTGAAGTTCGTTATCTTACCTTTCCAGCCTCATTTTACATTATTCCCTTTTAGACAATCTACTTTAGCTATCTGGTCTTGCTGTTCCTTTCTCCATCACCAAGCCTGAAAATGACCACCTGCCTCCTAGACTCCTTGACATCTCAAGTCATTCTGATCTTTACTGGGCTTTGATGGATCTAGAGGGAAAAGGGAGGCAGGTGACCTTGCTCAGTCCTCCCTAACTTAAATGAAATTCACTTGCATGCCATGGTATCATCAAGAGCAACAACAGCTCAAGCACTTCATTCCAGTACCCTCCTTCTCATCCAAAACAAAACAAACTTAAATGTCTGTTTTTATAAATTGTGTGTTTGTGTGTTGCTTTAAGGTTCACAAATATCTCATTCTCATAACAATGCTAGGGTGGATTTTACTAGCAACCCTATTTTATACATGAGGAAACTGAAGAAGACAGAGATTCAGTCATGTGCCAAGGTCAAACAGCTAGCAAAGGTCTGTGGAAGGGTTTGAACCCCATTATTCTAGACTGCATGCCCACCATTCTAAATATTATGCCACATAATTGCCTTTATGACACCTAGGCTGAAGGCAAAGTGTTTTACTTCTCAGGAACTAATTTACACATGAATATTGTGGGAACTTTGAGATTGATAACGGAAATCGTGATAATCACAACTTTTTGTTGTTGTGATTGTATACTGTCTTTTTGTAGCATGTGTGACAGAAATGTGAATTTTGGTTTCTCACTCTAAGAAAGAGATTAGTTACCTCATACAAGGAGAACTTGCTTTGAGTCAGAAGATAAACTGAAAAAGAAGATGCAGGATATCAAAAAAAGCAAATCTGAGATAGAAGCCAAGGAAAAACATAAAAGCAAGGAAAAGATTTCCCACTTGCTTCTTGAAAGGAGACAAGCTGAGGCAGGTCTAGCTGAGTGCAAGACTCAGAATTGCGACTGTCTGATGCTTTAAACGAACCTAACCTAGTTGAGTCCTGATAAGTATCTGTCCTGTAGAAAAGCAGCAAGATTGAAAGCTTAGATGGGCTTAGAGCTATCCTAATCCTGAGTTTACTGGAAGAAGACAGGCTTTTTCTAAGAGCTTAGCTCATTGGGGGAAGAAAAATCCCCTGTTGCTTAACAGAGTAGGTTGAGGAAAGGAGAGGCTTGTCAGTCTTGCCTTTTGCTAATTCTGTTCTAGGAGGAGTAAACTACTTAAGTACAGCCAGTAAATCATATCTTAATAGTTCTAAGGTACCCAGGACTAGCAAAACTACTTTTGCTAAGACTATTAAATAGCTTCAGAACCTAACCAAGGTTTTCAAATAGCGCACCCAGTGAAGAGGCAGCTGCATCCAACAAGTGATTTGTGATGCACATTGTTCCCTAAGCAGAGGAAGCACAGGGAAGTCTATAGTCTGGAGATAAGCTTTGGGAATTTTGGGAATCATGTGCTCCCTGTTAAGTTTTGTAAACTTATGCTCACTTTTCCCCATGGAAACTGGAATGTATTGGAAAGCTTGTGCAAGATTTATATGTGAACTAAATTATGGTGACTATTTTGTTATGTATTGCATTTAATAAATGTTTCATTGCCAAAAGTTAATAGTGATATCTTGTTTGATTTGCTTAAGTGGGAATCATAACAGTGGGAATCCAGGAGCTGCTATTATAAGCATGCATCTCTGTTTCAGAATCCTAAAAACCAATTGTAGCCATGTGCTCTATCCTATTCAAAGAAAACAAAGCAAAACAAAACAAGAAAAAAACTACCTGTCAGTATAAGTATAGGTTTGAGTGACTGAAGAAGCCTATGGAGAGAAAAGAGAGAAGAGATGGGGTCCAGATGCACATACCCCTGGACACTAAAACTCATATACATACAAGTCATTCCAAGAATATAATGTCAACTACCCCTTTTTATTTTTCTAGACTTCTAGTATCATCCAAATACTCTACAATTCAATAATTTTGGCTTCCTTCTTATTATTCATACAAGACATTCAATCTCCCAAATCTGAACATCATTACTGACTATCCCTGATGCCTGGAATTATCTTTTCACCTCCATCTTCTAGCTTCCTTCATCCTCCTTCCTCCTTTATCCTGTATATTTCTTGCTTGTATGGAGTTGTTTGTATGCTGTTTCCCTCATTAGACTGGGAGTTCTTTGAATACAAGGGCTGTTTTTTTTTCTTTTCTTTATATTCCTGGTGTTTAGCACAATGCTTGTCACATAGGAGAGGCACTCGGCAAATGCTTGTTGACTTGACCTGAGGGGAGGCATTTTACCTTTGTTTTGGCTGATGTACATGTCACAAGCAGACACTTCATAAAGGCCTTTTGGTTTATTGATTTCCCTTCTAAAATAAAATATTCAAGGCACACAAGCATGATTCATCTGAACAGTATACATGTCTTTGGACTCTTTCATTTCTCACTTCCAAATCATATTTGCCAATATGTTTTTCTCAATTATCCCATGAGTCAATATGTTCATTGAAATAATCAAATATTTCTCTATCGATTGAATTAGTTTGGATTATGTCATCAAGATGCAAGACAGTGTTATAGAGGAAAGAATGTTGGATTTGGAATCAATGGACCAGACTACAAATTTTGGCTATGTCAATTACTACTTGTGTGATCTTGGACAAGCTATATAATCTCTGTAGGCATCAGTTTCCTTATTTTTTAACAGATAAAATCTTACCTAACAGATAAGCTAAGATGATTTCTAAGATCCCTTCTTTTTTTTCTTAAACTTCCACCTAACAAAGGCAAACGTTTTTCTCAATATTTTATTTTTCCAAATACATGCAAAGATAGTTTTTAATATTCAGTTTCATAAGACTTTGTGTCCCAAATATTTCTTCTTCCCTCCTCTCATCTCCTCTCTCCCCAAGAGAGGAGGCAATCTGATATAGATTAAATAAGCAATCATTTTAAATATATTTCCATATTTTGTTATATTGTACAAGAAAAATCAAATTAAAAGGGAGAAAACCACAAGAAAGAAAAAGCAAGAAAGCAAACAACCAAAATAGGTGAAAATGCTATGCTTCCATCTATATTCAGTCATCATAATCTTTCTGGATTATGGTTAGCATTTTCCATCACAAGTCTATGGAAGTTTAAATATATAATCTTGTCACACTAGGATACATTCTTCATAGACTTTTTCATCTGTTTCTATTGTGGGTACCTCCATCTTTGTTTACACTCAGATTTGCAACCTCAGAATCTTTTTCAACCCTTCTTCATTTCCCTAGATTCAGTTTCCATGTTTCCTTGAATGTATCTCCACTACACCTCTCAAATGTATGAGAAACAAGTTCTATTGCTAATATTCCCTACGAATGTGACTTAGTTTGGGAATGAGCAACTCCATTCTGGAATTTAGTATGTTCCTATTTTATTAAGCTTTCTTATTCTAAAATTCTGGAAAAGAACAACCATCAGTAATATCCTCCAGGCAGTGAATAAGTTATGCTAATTTCCCAGTGGGGAAGATCATTTGGGGAATTCATATATTTATTTTTTTTTAATTCTAAAAGGTAAATGCCAGTTTGTTTAATTAATGCTTTATTATTCAATCACAGATGTTTCTGTGTGAAAGTATTGACTAAGCTTGGCGCTCTAGTATGAAATTCAAGATTCTTGAAATTTAAGCATATTTATTAGATTCCAAAGCAATATCATGTATCAATAGTCCTTAAAAATTAGTGTATAATCTCTGGGCTTGCAAAAAAATTAGCTTATTCAATGTGTAAAGTGAGACTAGTTTATGAATTTTGTTCTTTAGTATCCTACATGTTAATTTTTTTTTTTTACTCCTTGGAATATTTATCAGGCAGAATTGTGCTGGAGTCAACTTGTACTGGTTCAATTAGAGCTGATTGTTAAATTTTTCATTCAGCATGACCATTAATATATATCAAAAGTCAGCAGACACTATGAATCAAGCTTTGATTTGTTGTTTTATTGATAGTAGCATTTAAAGGAATGGATAAAAGCTAATAGTGCAGATTAAATGTGAAAATGTATTGGTTACCTTTTTGGAGGGCTAGTTGTTAAACATTTATAAGCATACTATATATGTGTGTATCTCTATATACAAGTGTGTATGTATACACAGACTCCCACATATATACATATATATGGATTTCTGTTTATATGTTTGTATATACACATATAAATATATACACATATGTGGGGGATAGGTTGTTTACACAAATGTACAAATATAGGGGTAAGAGTATATACACACATATATGTATGTACATGTGTGTGTATATATATATATATATATATCTGCATATAGGTGGGTGTATACACACATATATATATATATATATATGTAGATACCCACATATATAAATGATTTTTACATCTCAGTTAGAACTACAAATTGTAATACCAAGTGGGTGCTAGGATGGAAAGAGCCAAACATTTTACCAGGGGTCAGAGAAAATCAGGTGGGTAATTTCTTATAATAGGCATGAGATCAAAAATCTAGAAAGCCAAAATAGAGGAACTAAGGGACTGGTCATTATTAGAGGTAAAAAATATGAAAAACAGGATCCAAGGAAAGATGTCCTTGGATAACCAAGATTAGAATAGACAAAAGTACAAATTTCAAATAAACAAGAAAGTTAGATTAGGGTCCTAGATTAGGACAAATAGAATTAACTAAAGAAGAGGAATAACACTATTTTGGTCAGAGACCCTTAGGTAGGTCTAACCAGAACAGAAAGGGGTCTCAGGACAGTGAGTGGATCTGAGTTCAGGTATGTTAATGGATGGAGAAAAAAAATTTAAATGTTGACTCTTTATAAGGAGAACTGTTTGAAGGACCTCTAGAAATTACTTACATCACTATAAACCTATGATAGATGACTATGACCATAAATTTCATATTGTTAAAGGAGCAGGGTGCAAAAATAAATGTCCTAAACTTTCACTGTGAAAGCTCAGATGAAAATCCTAAAATGACTTTCATATTCCAAGCAATGAATTCTCCTGTTTTTTATATTCTACTGAAAACTACAGGCAACAGATCCAACATACAGGATGACATGCTCCCTTTATGTGAAGAACAAACGAATTTCTGAGTTGAATAATACAAATATTATTTGCTGGAGGCCATATAGTGATACTCTGTAACTATAAATTATTTGAAACTAAAGTATAGGGTAATTTCATAAAGCTGTCAAACTGCACTTCCACATAATGTATCTGTAAGTAGAAAATAAAAAATGCTTTACCCCACAAGAAGATAGGGAACTCTTTGCAAAAATCAGTTCTGCTATTTTCTTTCCTTCTACATTAATACCCTCCTCTTATGACAGGCACTTTTTAGTAGCTTTTCACAGCAATATGGTCTTGCCTTCTAGTTTTACCATATCCATCTGTCTCTCTGCATGCACATAATGGTATTTCTTGAACTCAAAGAAGGTGATAGAATTGGGCATGAAAAGTCAATGATAAAATTTCATTTTGCCTTTATCAGAAAACCTTCTGAGAAAGGGGGTACTATGAGGTTACTATGAGGGGAGGGAGGGAGGAAGAGAGAGAAGAAAAAGAGAAAAGATCCAAGGAAAGTTGTCCTTGGATAACCAAGGTTAGATTAGATAATGGAAATTTAAAATAAACAAGAAAGTTAGATTAGGACAAATATAATGGAGAGAGAGGAGAGAGAGAGAGAAAGAGAGAGAGAGAGAGAGAGAGAGAGAGAGAGAGAGAGAGAGAGAGAGAGAGAGAGAGAGAGAGAGAGAGAGAGAGAGGGGGGGGGGGGAGGAGGAGGAGGAGGAGGAGGAGGAGGAGGAGGAGGAGGGTAAAAGAGAGGAAGGGAGAGAGGGAAGGAGAGACAGATAGACACAAAGACAGACAGAAAAACACATATATACACAGACACAAACAGGCTAAAAGAGTGTTCACATTATGAAATAAGGTTCTTCAAGTCTTTTAGTAGAAGCAAGTCACTAAAAGACTTGAAGAACCCTATATTATAATGTGAACAGTCTCATTTCATACATACATATCTGTAATCCTGCTGTTTCTTATTCCTGGAATTGTTTTCCCCTAAGCTCTGATTTTTGACATCTTATCCATCTAACACAGAACCACAGAATTTAAGTTAGCAAACTTTGATGTTCCTTTCCCCAGTCCTTTCTTGACTTCTCCACAGTTTTTTGTATTTAACCACTTTCTCCTCCTAGAGACCCGGTCCTCTTAAACAACAAAGGGCAAACAGCAACCTATCTGGCCACTACTTCTCACTCTCATTTCCTGCAGCTTCATTCAGGCTATATACGATGTCAGACATTTAGAGAAATGTGAGAATGTGAATGTCCTTCAATATCCTGTCTTAGCTCTTTTCTTTCCTTATTCCTTCTCTTTTATGAATTTTATCCATTTTTACGAGTTCAGTTATTTCTATGAAGGTAACTTACAAAACTACAGCCCACATTTCTCTTGAGTTCCAATCTCTTATCACCAGTTGCCTGATGGATATTTTCTGAATGTCCCATCGGTGTGTCAAACTCAATTCATCCAAAATAGACCTCATTATTTCATCTCCACAATACATTGCATATTCATTCCTTTTATCCAATCACGTAGAGACACTAGTTTGGCTCTCTTTACCTTTCATGTAAAATTTTATAACAGCCTCTATATTGGCCTCCCTCTTTACAATGTCTGTATTTTTCAGTCCATCTTCCATTTAGCTTCCAAAGAGCTTTGTAAGGAACAGGTCTGACCCCGTCATTCCTCAGCTCAAAAAGTTTTGACAGCTCTCTATTGACTCTTGGGGGAAAAAATTCTTTGACTTTCAAAGCACTCTTCTTATCTGACTCTAAAGTCAACAATCTCTATGCATAGTTATGGACTTCAAATTGTCATTCCATTCTCATTTTGTATTTCTCTCCCTTACATACACGACATATTTGTATTTCATACCTTTGTACAGTCTACTTTTACCTAAAATGTACTTCTTCCTTATCTCTGTCTCTTGTTAATAGTATATCCCTTCAAAGTTCAGCACAAGTGCCACATCCCCAAAAGAGGCTTTTTAAGAATAATCTTAAATATTAGTGTTTATCTTCCCTGAAATTACTTTATAATTTGTGTATATATGAATTGTATATGTAATCCATATGTATGTATGTGTATATATATATATATATATAAAGAGAGTGTGTGGGTGTATGTGTATATGCATTTTGCTTTTCCTCAGTAAAATAGTAGAAAGTGGAACACAAGCTTTCTGAGGGTAGAGTCTGCATCATTTCCGTCTTTATGTGTCCTGTGCATGGTAGACAATAACTAAATTTATGAATGATTTGGAAGGTAACTCTAAGGACATATAAATCATCTTATATCTGAGCCTAAAGTCTCTCTACCAAATCACCTACAAGTAAATAGTCATCCAAACATTTCTTGAAAGCAGCATTAAGATTTCCATTACTTTCTAAAGATGATTATTCCAGTTTTGGACAGATCCGGTAGTTTTTCCTTATATAGTAAGCCAAAACCTACTTCTCTATGGCTTCTAATCAGTGTTCCCAGTTCCCTCTTCTGGAGCCAAGAAGAACAGGTCCTAGCTTTATTTCACACAATAGCCCTTCAACTACTTCAAGGATACTCTCATAAATTCCCTTTCCTTGAAGCTTCTCTTCTCATACTAAAAGTTCTCAATTACATCAACAGATGCTGGGTTTTTTATCTAGGTCTCTCAGCATTCTAGTTGCCTTATGTTTGATGCTTTCTAGCTCATCAACGTCTTTCTTAAATTATTACACTCAGAATTGAATATAATACTCCATATCTGGTCTCAACAAGATACAGTACAAGAGATCAATCAATCCCTTTATTCTGAATATTAGACCTCTTTTAGCTTGGGTAATCTAAGATTTCTTGGCTACTGTGTCACACTGTTACCAAAGTCTACCTCATCAAATGATTACCCTATGAAATTTTTCCTAATCTAAACTAATTTTTCCTTTATCCAAGGTTACAGCATTTTGTGCTGTCTCTCTTTGTCTCTCTCTCTCTCTGTTTCTCTCCCTCTTTCTCTGTATCTCTCTCTCCCGTGTCTCATTTTTTCTCTCTCTGTTTCTCTTTCTGTCTTTCTTTGTTTCTCTCTCTGTTTCTGTCTCTCTGCCTCTGTCTGTCTCTCTCTTTCTCATTTATATTTTTTTAAATTGTGAGCTTGATTTATCCTCCAAACTGAACTGTGACCTCCAGAAGTTGCATGTTTTATTTGCTTTGTTTTACTCTAAATACCTAACACAGTAGAGTTGTTTTTGAGTTGTTTTCAGTTGTGGCAGACTCTTCAAGACTCTTTCTTGACAAAAACATTGCAGTAGTTAGTCATTTTTTTTTCTCCAATTCATTTTACAGATTAGGAAACTGAGACAAAGAGAGTAAAGTAGCTTGCCCAGGGTCACATAACTAATAAGTATCCTGGACAAGATTATATCTTCTAAAGATGAGTTTTCCTTAGGCCCAGAACTCTGTTAACTATGTCATCTAGTTGCCCTGAGAAATTAGTTTCAGCTCTCAAGATTACATCCTCTGGGAGTAAACATAATGTATGCATGCATTGTTTTTGTTTAATTTGATTAGTCATGAGTTCTTTTGGAGTTTGCTTGCAAAAATTACTGGTATGATTTGCCATTTCCTTCTTCCAGTCATTTTACAGAGGAGAAAACTAAAGAAAACAAGCTTAATTTAAGTGATGCCCAGGGTCATATAGCTACTAAGTGTCTAAGGCTGAATTTGAATTCAGGTCTTCCTGACTCCAGGATTAGCACTACATCCACAGTGCTATCTAACTGCCCCATTATTGAGTATTTAATAAATGTTGAATGAATGAATGAATTTGGAAAAAATACTTTTAACAATCACTAAAGTGCATGCACTTTGACCCAGTGATGTAACTGAAAGACATCAAAGACACCAAGAAAGAATGCAAATATACATAAATATTCCTAGCACTTTTAATAATAGCAAAGTAATAGGAAAAATGTAAGTTTCGATCAGTTAAGGGAATTGCTGAACAAACTATGGCTTATCGCAGTAATGAGATATAACAATGTAAAAAAAAAAGGTGAATTTAAAGGAATTTTTGGGGAAAATACTTGCATAATTGATCCATAGTGAAATGAGCAGAAACAAGAAAAAATTTTACATGCAACTACTAAGATATAGGGGCAACAATCTGAAATTGCAAATCAATACAATGGTTAATCATAACTTCAGAAAAGGCTGATGAGGAAGCATCTAACCAACTTCTTGGTGAAGAGATGATTGACTGGAGGGAAAGAATTGGATGTGCATTTTCAGATACAACAAGTGTGTAGAACTGTTTTGCATGGCTATATTTATTGTGGCCTTTATAAAAGAGAGCTTTCAAGGAGGATGAGGAAAAGTAGTGACCCAATTGACAGTGAGACATTTACCAAAAAAAGAAAGAAACGAGCATCAACATCAAAAAAATAATAAAATGTAAGCAAACAGAAAAATTCAACTTATAACAAAAATGTTCTACTTTGTTAAATTTAGTATTTGTGCATGTATATGTGCAAAAATATGACTTTAAAAAAGAAACTACATAACAGAAGCACACATACAATCCTTTTATGTCTTTTTGTTTTATATACTTAAATGTTCATTTTTTCTTTTTGATATCATAAGAATCTTTTAAAAATCAGTCTGTTTTTAAACTGCTAGTTATAGTAGTCTATTAGGAAGAAAAACTCTAATTAGAATAGAAAAAAGAGCTATTTTAGTAAATTAATTTTACCAAAGATGTTTTAGTTATAAATCATCCAGGAATTCATGTTATTTGAACTGAATTTATAACACCTGTTTTTTGCAATCAATCAATCCATTAAAAGTCTACTTTGTCTTATATCACATATTTAGAATTTATAAATGACTGGTGTCAATATTAAATAACTACTCAACAAATTTTGTGAGTTTTTTGACACTTAATTGTAATATATACTTAACATAAATATGCAATGGAATAATTTTATGAGCATTATGTGACTGATTCTTAATTCACTGATATACAATTGTGGCATGAATTCAATAAAATTTCACTAGCTCATATAATGAGATGCATTTTAAAAATCAATTATAATAGCAAGTTTTATATACTACTAATTTGTTTACATTGTTATTAATAAATTCAAGGCTTCTAATATGGTTCAAGGGTTGGATTTTAAAAATTCTTGAAGGCAGAATTAGATTTAGCCTCTAGCTATTGGAAATAATCTTGATGGGTAGATATTTATAAGAATGAATTGTTCAACTGTATCCAATTATTTAAAATTCTCACAAGTTAAAAAGAACACATTGGTTTTCATTTGAAAATGTGGTAGAGAAATTCAAAATTATCCCAATCCAAAAACTGAAAGATCTGTTGACAATTCTGTGTTTCCTATCAGACACAACACCATTTCTACTACAATCTGACAAGACAGCTTTGTTATGTAATCATGAAATCCTACAGAAGGAAAACCAAATTATAGGGTTAGAGTATTTAGCTGTGGCTTTACCAGGGTACAATAAAACAAAAGCCACCATTTTGAGTATAAAATGTTGCAATTCAACTCAATATTATTAGGGACTTATTGTGTGTTATATAAACATAATCATTACTGGAGAAACAATTTTAAAAACCCAACATTAAAAAAAAAAAGTTATTGTCCTCAAGGAGCTTACTTTCTTTCTGAGGAATTTAGTCTCTTAGAAAAACTTACTTAGAAGACACATTACATGTACACAAGATGTTTGTGATCATGAATTTAAACAGTTAAAGAAATGTAACTCTCTTCAGGTTAAAGAAATAACTTCTTTCCCCAATTTGTGTGCATTTAGGTATTTCATTTCCCAATAAATAAATTGGAATTTATTGGAGTAATCAGCTTCAAATTAGCTGGAAGAATTTGATCCTCTTTTGTTTTGAAGCAAAAAATTGAGCCTCTTTAGTGATAGTTGTGAGCATACTCTGAACTGCTACATCTTTCTCTAATCTCTTCTAATCTCCTTGCACTTCCTCCTACTCTACTGTTTCAGTGTGATGGACTGCTTACGAGGGGTAAGACTGCTCAGGCAGTCATTCATTCACTCTCCCACCTGCCAAAGTCACGATTAAATAAAAGGCCACTTCTAATGGAAATGTAAATCACCAAAGGATGCTGTCAGAAAAATCTGAACCAACAATGTGCAAGTTGGCTTGAAATTTCCTGGAAGCTGCTCTCACCACCTCTAATGAAGACACTTTGTGCAATGTTATTTTAACAGTGCAATAAAAATAACAAGGCATTAAACAAGCCAAAGATTTAAGAGGCAGGAAAAGTAATCCTGGAGAAAAAAAAAAAAAAACTTGATAGAAATAAACAGAATCTAACTAATGATACATTCAGTCAAAGTAAATCAATTACTCAAGAGTCTGCTTTCTTTAATATCCCTAAGGTTTTCTTAAATTTTAAATAGATGTGTGACAGAAGATGAAAAACTAACTTTTCCTTAAGTATTCTGAGAAAAAAACTGGTTCCTTCTATTTTCTCCCTCATCCCTCTCTGCCTCCCTCCTTTCCTTCCTTTTTTCCTCCTTCCTTCCTTCCTTCCTCCCTTCCTTCCTTTCTTTCTTCCCTCCTTTACTTTCTCCCTCCTCCTTTTTTCCCCATCTTTCTTTCTTTCTTTCTTTCTTTCTTTCTTTCTTTCTTTCTTTCTTTCTTTCTTTCTTTTCTTTCTTTCTTTCTTTCTTTCTTTCTTTCTTTCTTTCTTTCTTTCTTTCTTTCTTTTCTTTCTTTCTTTCTTTCTTTCTTTTTCTTCATTTCTTTCTTTCTTTCTTTCTTCCTTTCTTCCTTCCTTCCTTCCTTCCCTCCTTCCCTCCTTCCCTCCTTCCCTCCTTCCCTCCTTCCCTCCTTCCTTCCTTCCTTCCTTCCTTCCTTCCTTCCTTCCTTCCTTCCTTCCTTCCTTCCTTCCTTCCTTCCTTTCTCTTTCTTTCTTTCTTTCTTTCTTTCTTTCTTTCTTTCTTTCTTTCTTTCTTTCTTTCTTTCTTTCTTTCTTTCTTTCTTTCTTTCTTTCTTTCTGAGCCTGTCTCTATTTCTGTCTCTGCTTCTCTCTCTCTCTCTCTCTCTCTCTCCTCTCTCTCTCTCTCTCTCTCTCTCTCTCTCTCTCTCTCTCTCTCTCTTTCCCTGTCTTTCTCTGTCTCTGTCTCTGTCTCTTTCTCTCTTCTCTCTCTCTCTCTCTCTCTCTCTCTCTCTCTCTCTCTCTCTCTCTCTCTCGCTCTCTCATCTCTCTCTCTCTCTCTCTCTCTCTCTCTCTCTCTCTCTCTCTCTCTCTCGCTCTCTCTCTCTCTCTCGCTCTCTCTCGCTCTCTCTCTCTCTCTCTCTCGCTCTCTCTCTCTCGCTCGCTCTCTCTCGCTCTCGCTCTGTGATTCTCATACCCAGGGACAATCCAAGTACTGAGTTCTCACTGAAAGACTCACTGGGTGCTACTTCATGAAATTTTCCCAGGAGTTCCCCCCAAATGGAACCACTCTAGAATGATGAACATAGTCCCAAAGAGTGGGAAATTGACAAGATGTAGGGGAAGCCTACATAACCTGCTTGTGATCAAGGTACATGGAAACTAAGTATGTGATTGTTTTAAGGAAAAAAGAATCATATTAAGGAAATAAAATGGGGTAGAAATAGAGATAAATTTCCATGTCTATTTAGTTTCTAATTTTTGTTTCTAAATACTTACAAGCCAAAAGAAATTAATTATTTCACATACCTATTGGGAAATATTCACTCATTTTCTTCTTGAAAATTTTGAAGTCAACTTCCAAGAAGACACAAAAGATGATGCGGTCCATCTATAAGAAATAAGAGATTTTCACAATAAAAACTTAATGTCAAAATTTGGATACTTTTTGGGTAAACATGACCTTGTGATATGAACAAATTAAAAGTGTTTATGTTGTTCATTTGTTTCTTTCTGTGCTATATTTCTTTTTAACATAATAATATCATTCCTACTTATGATTTAATCTGAATTGAATGTTTACTGTTAATGTATATGGCACCATGAGCTCTTTGAGGAAAAGAGGCTGCACAAATCTAATAAAGAATAACAAATGTCAATAAGTCACCTTGGAACAGGCTAAAAATGAGATACATTATTCCGACAGAGAAGGTAGCCTTTTTCTTTGATAGAAGAATCACATGATAGTTGTCTAGAAGGATAACAATAAAGTAAATGGGTAAGCAAAGAGCTTTTTCAGTTTGCCTTTGTTGAAGAAATGTATTTCCTGAACCTCTTAGTATTGTAGAATAGCTTAAAAAGCTTTCCTGCAGTTTAATTTACATGAAGCCATTTGCTTTCAACTTAATACACTCAGAAAGGCAACAGAAATAAAAGTTAATTAGATGACAGGGACATGAGGTCAATAAAACTTTCAATATGGTACATACCAGTTGAAAATACAAATGCAAGTGTAAAACTAAAACAGTATCTGCATAGACCCCTTTTTAAATACAATTTTCAATTGTGAAAGGAATTTATTTGAAAAATTCTGAGGAGGGAAAAAAATCCTCGCTGCTGAGACATTGCCCGCTGAATAGCTTCTGTGTCTGCTTTTGAATTTGTGACCCAATTTCGTGTTCTGAAGACAAAAGAACATGCCTTTTATATGCTGTCTTAGACTATCTAGCAGACATTAATAATCAACCAAATGATTCATCCAAAACCCAAAAGGAAAACCAAGTAAAACTTCCTCCCAAGAAATATCAGGAAGAAATTAATTAAAGGCATATGATGTTCCAGCATTTTGTCTATATAAATAATGGAATATAGAGCCAGGCTGGCAAAGGCCTCCAGCTTCCATGGTAGTTTGGAGTAATATCATGAGAACTACTCTAGGCCCAGGTCAACCCCACAAAAGGCCGCTTCAGTTTTTTCTCAGGTCAGCTTCCTCTTGGGACCTCTCAGAATTGATAATGACACAAAAATCCTTGTACTAATCTAGTGTCATCATAAATGACACAGTATTCAGGTGGACTACTAAAGCTGCTCCAAACTAAAGAGTACTTCCTACAGTAAACATTAATTATGTGCCTTCTATACTCCAGGCACTGTGCTTAAACAATGAAAATAAAAAAGAAGTGAAAGATATTTCCTACCCTCAAGGAGCTCACAAACTAATGGGGGAAATAGAATGCAAACAAAGATATTTAAATAAACTATATATAGGATCTATAAGAAATAATTTTTAAAAATGGAAGATGCTAGGATTAAGAGAAATTTTTTAAAAGGTTTCTGGGGCAGCTAGATGGAAAAGTAGATACAGCACCAGCCCTGAAGTCAGGAGGACCTGAGTTCAAATTTGAATTCAGACACGTAATACTTCCCAGCTGTGTGACCCTGGGCAAGTCACTTAACCCCAATTTCCTTAGCCAAAAAAAAAATTCTCATAGAAGATGGGATTTTTTTAATGTGAGATTTTATTTGGAAGTATAAGGAAACAAGGGGAACTAGTAAGTGGGGATGAAGAGGGAGAATATTATAAGAATGGGAGATAGAGAAAATGACTAGAGGCAAGAGATGGTGTCTTTTTTGTAGAATGGCAGAGAGAGAGAGAGAGAGAGAGAGAGAGAGAGAGAGAGAGAGAGAGAGAGAGAGAGAGAGAGAGAGATAAGGAAAACTAACAGGGAAATTAGTGGGAAGAGATGAAAAGGGTTATAAAGACAATGGATAATGTTCTGTTTTGAACATAATGAATTTAGTGTCTACTGGACATCCAATTTAAAGTATCTGAAAGCCAGTTGAGATGTGAGATGAAAGTATAGCACAGAGGTTGGAAAAAGATTGGGGGATTTGAAAATGATCAGCATTGAGATGATAATTAAACCCAGGGGAGTTAAAGAAATCACCCAATGAAGTAGTAAGAAGAGGAAAGGTCACAGGACAAAATACTATGTCTGTTTACCCTATTTTTAGAAGGGATGATCTGGAGGAAGATATGGAAAAGGAGACTAAGAAGAAGCAAAATAATAGACATAGAATTAGGAAACAGAAATGTTCTACAAACCCAGAGATATTGGGAGTATCAAAAAAGTATCAACTATTGCATAAATATTGAGGAGAATAAGGACTAAGATAAGGCCATTTGATTTGGCCATTAAAACATAGTTGATAATTATAATAAAATTAGTTTCAGTGGAATAATGAGATCTCAAGGGGTTAAGAAGAGTGAAAGAGGAGAGAAAGAGAGAGACCTATTGGCCCTTTTGAAGTAATTTAGTCAGTAAAGCAGAAGAGATGTGGGATGATATTGAGGATGGAAGGATCAAATGAGGTTTTTCCAACATAATGGAGATGATAATTAAACTCAGGGGAGTTGAAGAGATCACCCAGTGAAGTAGTATAAAACTCATTGTTTGTAGGTAATTGATAAGGAAAGATTAAAAATAACTGACTGAATGAGGGTGACAGTAGAAAATCTTTTGGGAGAGAATGGGATCACTTGAACAAAGAGAGAAGTGGTTCTTAATAAGTAAGAACAAAGGGTACATCTTTATATAAGACATTGTCTTTCACCAAGGCAATGGTGAAGAAGCATAAAGTATCAAAAGACATGAGAATGATATGAGATAAGAAACAAAGGAGAAAAGAGAAGTCACAATGAATGGTAACAACTTTTTTTTCTGTAAAATATGAGGCAAAGATCTCAACTGTGAGAGTGGGGAAGGGGAAGCAGGGGAAGTTTCAGAAAGGAAAAAACACTTTGAAAGGTGGGAGAGTGAGTTGATAAAGCAGGTATAGTAAGAATATCCAGCTGCAATAGAGGCCTATCTAAGGTTGTATACCACAAATTTGTAGAAAATCCAAGGGTATGATTTTATTTTTTCATTTTTATTCAGCAGCACATGTATAGGAGTAGAAGCAGTTAAGTTTGGTACTATACCAAGGTTGATACTTGGCAGGGAACTTTCATCATTATAAAGTGCCAAAGATTCAAGGGAAGAATAGAATTTAGAATGGAACTGGTTCATAATTATGATGGGGGGAAAAGTGTTATAAGAGTGATTGTGTGGGTCCAAACTGAGGTGTTTGGGATTAATGATCATAGAGTATGCAAAAGAGGAACATTTGGTAAGAGAAAATAGAGGGAGAAATAGAAATTCAAAAGATTACGGTCAGATAATGGGAGTTCAAAATTCTTATACGTGGAGGTGATGTCATTGTGGGGAAAGGCAAGATCAAAAGTATGACTATATTTGTGGATGAGGCAGCATGGAGGAGTTGGTGATGGGAAATGAATAGGTTGAGGAAATGAGTTATTGGGGTGTTTGCGGGAGAGTCAATATCTATGTTGATGTTTCCTAGTATGAGATCAAAAGTTGGGTAGGATATAAAAAAGTTCTGATCTAGACAGAGAACTCAATGCGGAAGAAAGGAAAAAAGGGCAGTAGAAAACACCTATCAGGAGTTTTATTGGACAGTAAATATGAATTACATAATCCTGAACAGGGAAGACATTACTGAATGATGGAAAAAGGGGAAAAAGAAGTGGCAAAGAGGAGTAAGGGATATTTCAGCTTCTCCCATCTTCGGCAATGAATTAAAGAAAACAAGGAAAGATAGAGCAGTACTAGAAAGGCTATGTCATTAGGGAGTGTCATCTTTCAATAATAGCTAGAAAATGGAGGGAATGGGATAGAAAAAGATTTAGGATAAAGGGAAATTAATTGCTTAAGGGATAGCCATTCCAAAAGGTAAAATGGGTAGTATTTGTTTGGAACTTTGGAGTTGGAGGTTAAGGAGGGATGGGAATAAGGAACTGGGTATTGAGGTCGGGAATGGAATTGTATAATGGCCTACAAGGGTTCAGAATCACTGCAAAATGTAAGATTTGACCAGTATGAGAATATTCATTATTCAGTGAAAGACCCACTTTCTATAAGTTGGGCTATATGGAAGGAAGATGGTCAGGTGGGAGGCCGTGTTTCACTTTTTCTCTTGCCTCCAAAGGCTGGAGATTATGTGAGGAAATGGAAAAACAGGAGATAAATTCCCTCTCTCCATTGAATTTAATTTTTTCTTCCCTCAAGGAACAGCAGAAGATGAAAGGCCTGAAGTCAAAGGGAAGGTTGCTCCTCTTTGATCCGGAGGCTCTCCTGGTTGGGAGATTAGTCTGGCAATAGGAAGTGTAAGTTGTCTTGTATTGGCACAAATGAAAGTGGATTCACTGACTTCTAGCAGCCTCTCTCAGTGGACAGGTATATCAAGAGATGAAAGTCTATTGATTTTTGCCTTTGGACATGAAAATTTTGAGATTGCTAAGAGCCCTTGCAAGACCTTCAGCCCCAAAGATACACTGAGCTTTGCATCTAGTTATTAAGATTAATTAGTTTAAAAATGAAGTATCATGGCTCATTTCCTCAAATCTACAACCTATAGCAGCTCTTCTCTCAAGCTATAAAGACTACAATAATGCTTTGGAATTAGAGAAAATCTCTACTTCCCCTACTGGGAAGGTATAGGAATACTGAGGTAGAGAGTACTCAAGCCTCACTGCCAGGGATGAGTGAAAGTAGGTTTGCTGCTGGTGAAAAGGGACAGGTAACAAAAATGATCCTGATATCACAAGTTTGAATCTCCAACACATTTTTCTATAGAAGTATTTTTACCAGCTTCATTATTTAGTTTTTATGTGTAATCACTTGAGAACATATCCAGTACATATAACATTTGTTTCGCAGAATGTATTTGAATTTAAAAAAAACGTATTAAATTACAAATGAAGTTTTCAAAGATTACCCACTTTTTTCAAGGGACTGCCTATGATGTCTTATCATAATAGATACAGGCACATTACTATTGAGGAACATCATTTCAAGATGGAATGAATGATATTCATAAGCACTCTAAGACATAGATTACATCTAGTTTGTTTTTGAATTTTTGCTAGAAGAAGCACCTCATCAATATAACAATCTAGTTCAGGCAAAAGATATTGGTTTCTATAGAATAGAAAAGGGATATAGGAAAATCCACTATAAATTCTGCAACTTGGATTTTCATACATGTGTTGAAAGGAACTTGATCCCCCCTTTTTTTTCTAACTACAAATGAGTTAAATTAAATAATCTTGAAAGTCTCTTCCAATTCTGAAAACCATGATCTCATGAGTTTGCCCTCTGCTTTGCGCTTTAGTTGGGAAATCCTTTCAGCTAATCCTTTTGTGTGCAAGACTGATCTAATGCATACAATAAAACAGTCAGTATTCAATACTCAAAATAGATTTGGGATTTCATAGATTTGGAGTCTTTGATAACTTTAAGTTGTGAGCCATCCACAATTATGTATCCTGAATAAATGTGTTTTGAAGAGTCTATAAAAATGTTCTTTCTTACTTCCTCACTTTCTCCCAATATCTGTTGGTACAAGAAAAACTCTGCTTATCTACTGGCTATCCTTTGACCAGCCCATCTTCTCTTTATGCAATAGGATCCTTTTTTGACAACCTCTATTCCAGTTTTTGGAGGTTATATTAGATGAATTGGGTGTCTAACTAGGGGGTCAGCCTGTGCTTTTCTATTTTACTTTGTGTGGACCTCATCTTAAAGTGTTCACAAGTGTGGTCTTTGTTTACAGTAAAATGTGTATACTGAAAATATGAGCCTTTGCTGTTTTGAGAGGCTTAAAGTGAGTAAAGTGTTTTGCAATTTTCCATAAACAATCAAGCCGTCTTTCTTCCTCCTTTTAAATTTTGGACCCAATTCATTCATCTGTACTGCCTGTTTGAAATATACACATCATTGGACAAGATCCATAGGGTGTCCATTTACATGTATTTTGAGATCTGGGAAATAGACATTTGTTATCCAATTCCCCTGTGTGTTTATATATCCCTTTGCAGGACGTTCTATACTCTCTTGGGGCTTAATGTAATAAATGTATTATCCATAAAGAAGGTCATCTGTGTAATATAAGAGTGTATAATCTCAAAAGATTTAAGAATAACCACTCCCACCACTCACAGATATATATATATATATATATATATATATATATATATATATATATATATATATGCACACACACACACACAGACACATATTGTTTGTCGTTTCATAAAATTATTTTCAGCTGCATCTAATGTACATTTTCTTTTGGCAAAGTGCAAAGGGCTATACAAATATCACTTGGTTCCAATAGTAGTAGTAATAAAACATTCATCAATGAACTTAGCAAGCATTTATTAAGCATGAACAGTTGCAAGACGCAATTATCTCTTGAGGTAACAGATAAAAAAAAGTTTATGTTCTTGAGTAGTTTACTATGGGAATCAATAATTACTAACTTATAACAGGAATATATGTGTAAACAGATAAAATCAAAGTAATAAACAGTACATCATAATTACTAATTAAAATGTAATCTGGTTAGATAAAATTATTAATTAAAACAATCTGATTAAAACCGAAGTTTCTATAAAAAGTCATAAGACCATTGTCTCTAAATTTCCTTTTATCTACATTTTATTAGCTAAAGCTAAATTAATCTGCTCTACTCTCATGAACTCTAGAGGAATTATTTTATTCAAAAATTAAGAATATTTCATGCATCTCTCTAAAAACAAAAGCCCATTAATTTTTCTGCACAGTTCTTGTTAATGTGTCTCATTCTTCAAGTGCATTTACAAAGACAGCAGTGTTAACTCAGTTCCCATTTTATCTTCTATGATTGATACTGAAAGAGGGCATAAGGAGTTTAAGTCATGTCTTAGTACAATGCTCCCTGAGTTCTGGTGAATTAGCTAACTCAAATGTGTCATAATCAAGAAAGCTGAATGGTCCTGGAGATTGATCATCCTTGACTTTTTAACCAGAATGGGTTGGAAACCTACCAGTAGACTTTCTAGTCTCCTGACTTACCAAAACACAGTTTGAATCACTTGGGCTTTAAAATAACAATTTGACTTATTCTAAAATATATTAATATAATTTCAGTGATTCAATTAAATTAATCCCAGATTTCAATACACTTTCAATTTAGACCCTATTACTATAATTGTCTAGATATGAATCAAGGTGTATAAAATGGCAGGACTATTACCTTTCTCCTTCTAGGTATTATATCTCTTTTAAGGCAACTTTAAATCAAATTATTATTTTGTCACATACTGAACACCAAGGTTCACTCAAGCATCTTTATGAATCACTGTAAAATTATACCTTTCCTATTATATATTTAGTTGATTCTTTCAACCCCAAGTGTTAGAACACAATGAAAACATACCTAATTAGTCCTAACTCTGTTATCCAATGTTGTGTGTATGTGTATATATGTGTATGTTTATGTGTGTGTGTGTGGGTATGTATCTATCTATCTATATAAATATATCCTACCTTTATATCACCTGCAAATATGATGAGCAGCAAAGCCTTCATGCAAGTTATTAGGGCAAACAGTACCAGATTCAAGGGAAATTGCAGAGGTACTTCACCACAAACATCTTTTCAAGATGATATTAGTCCATTAATTGCTATTCTTTGGCCTGCTCCCTGAACCAGCTCAAAGTCTCCCTAATTGTACTACTGCTTAGATCTCAGTTAACTCATCAGCAAAATTAGGACCTGGACTAGATAATCTCTCAGGACCATTCTAGATTTAATATTTTATGATTCCATGATTTTTTTTTAAAACTTAAGAGAGAGACAATAAAGCCATTTCTAAAATTAATTTACATCCTTAGAGAGATTTGACTTTATACAGCTCTGAAAATGTTTGATTGGCAAAAATAAATCCCTCTTCTTTTTTCCTCCATTTGTAAGCATCTTTAGTTTCAAAATCAAGGCTTTTTTTCAGCCTCCATTGTCCTTCTATCATGATTTTGTTACCATTTTCTGTTTTTAAGTGTCCCTGTAATGTTAAGAACTGCACAGATCATATACAGATCTGTTGGCTTCGGCAAGGAATTATAATCCTTTATTTGGCACTTCAGCCTCTGTTACCATGGAAATGCCTATGGTATTTGAAATTCAGCACTTTGATTTATTTTGCTTGGGAATCTAACAGCAGAAGATGGGCTGTGAATGTGAAAAGCTTTTATTTTAAAACAATTGACTGGTGCATTTTTTTTTTATCCTTATGCGTTATAATAAAAAAAGTCTGAGAAACCCATCACATACAAAAATGGACTTTATTCTATAACAACTATAGAGATTCTAATGTGACACCTATAGCCAAATTTTATTTGGTCATACAAGTTGAGATTAACCAGTTTGGTTCATTCCTAGTCCATTACACTAATCATGAGAATTGACACTATTTACCTTCAGCCTTTTTTCTGACAATGTACCCTTTTTTTGCCAACACTTTTCGAGCCTTTTAAAGACTTATTGGTTATTTTAAGTGATGTAGAATGTATTACTTTTCATCTGATTTAATGTTTAGGCCATGTGGAACCAGCCAAAGCCACAGCTGGACCAAAAGAATGTAGAATGAAATGGCTATTTGATTTGCTGTATGGCTGAGACTGATATGGTTTCAGATGAATATCTCTGGATTTGGATCCAGACTAATTTAAACTGGAATGGGGCTGAGGTGGCCCACCCTAGCCCTTAATCAAGCCCAGTACCAAGGAGATTGCGACAGGCATTTCAAGTTTCTCAACAGCCATATTGAGAATCTTGCTTTTTTGGGAGGGAGGGGGGAGGCTTCTCTTTTCCCAGAGGTAGTCATTCTATAGTTATTTAATCTATTTATTGTTTAAACCCTAGAAATCAAAGAAGAGAATCACAGAATTATAGTTTGAATTGTACTGATCCTCTTATTCAGTGAACTCAAAACATTTTTGATCATGTACCCTATCACTAAATTTTTTTTGAACATAAACCCCTAAGGTATTTGAAATTCAGACTTTGATTTATTTTACTTGAGAATCTAACAGTAGAAGACAGGCTGTAAATGTGAAAAGCTTTTATTTTGAAACACTTAATTGGTATGTTTCCTTTTCCTGTGAGCATTATAATTTTTTAAATCTGAGGAACCAATCACATGTGGAAAAATGTGTGTAATAGATCATTTGTATATGACAGATATGTCTTACTGTACTAATGATTATGTAACATAAAGAGAAACACCTATGCTATTATTGATATAGGGAACTCCCACTGAGGAAACTTTCTCTACCAACACAGATCAGCATCTTCTCTGCAACTTAAAGTCTTTGAGAAATGCCTAGAATGCTGAAACTTTAAATAACTTGCTAACAGTCACAATATTTGTCAGAAATGGGGATTAAGCTTTTGGGTTGGCTTCAAGGTTCTCTATCCATTATGTTATGATGCCTCTTTTCTTAAACACAAAAACATACTCAAAAGGATGATATAAAGATTACATAATATTTGATCATAGAGACAATAAAGAAGCACTGGAATTTATTGAGTAGGGGAGGGACATGATGATACTCCTATTTCAGGGAAAAAATTTAGTATAACAGTTTTATGAAGATGCAATTGGAGTAAAACTAAGGGTTCCTGTCAACATTATCAGCTAAAAGACTATTGCAATAACCCAAGAGAAAAGTAACAAAATCCTGAACTAGGGTATTGGCTGTGTGAGTGGGAAGTAGTACAGAAATAAAGCAGGAGTTTGGGAAGATGGAAATGATAAGATTTGTCAACTGATTGGAAGGAGAGGCTGATTTAAGGGAGAATAAAGAGTCAGGGACAACATCTAACTGGTAAGGAGGTCTTCCCCTTTCCCCCCATTCATCCATGACTATTTTGTGCAATTTATTTTACCTCACCTAAAATAAAAAGAGCGTTTTACATACTAGTCATTGTCCTGGAGCACTGTGTACATATAGGATAGCTGAAAGGAAAAGTGGGATATCTGTTCAAGGATGTCTACACAGCTACTATTGTGAGATGGGTAGCAATTAAGCTATAAAGTCTCTGACGGGCTGACAGTAGCTGAGAAGGGAGAGTGACCAGGGACTCTGCAAAGCAGAGAACACAGAGTTGAGAACAACTAAGGGATAAATAATAGTAGGTGTGGCTGTGTTGAATACAAGTTCCATGACTGACTATTATAGAAATGGAAGAATTCTCTCCATCCTCTTATTAGTTGATCTCATAATGCTTTCTATCATTACATGATGTCCACTTTGGAAACCATCACTCTAATACATTGTTCTTATTTTTAAAATTCAAGGTAACATAGTTAGCAATGGAAGAAATCCCAGGCTACCTAACTCCCAGCTTAGTGTTCATTCTCCTATTCTCTAATTGAGCTATTCTCTATTTCACTTTATACCACTATTTTCTCTGTCATACCATTTCCCTATATGCCATATAAACAAGCATCATGTAGTGGAGACAAAAAGTTTGAGCTCTAATAATATAAAATAATTACAAATACATTTCTTGCATGCTAAAGTACAAGACTTACAGAAATATTGACCTTTCTGGACCTGATCTTACGAGTAATAACAAGCAACATTAACCTAAGTCAGAAAAGATCTACAATGTAAGTGAAAGTAACCCGAGGGATCATCAAGTCCAACCCTCTTCATTTTACACATGAAGAAACTGAGTCTCGGGAATATTAAGTGACTTTTCCTAGACCTCACAAGAAGCAAATGACAAAGTTAACCATAGCTACCTTTCTTTTTCTATAAGGCAGACTCACAGATGTAACTGATACACTGTGGGGGAAAGCTGAATTTAGAATCATGGGATTTGAGTTGAAAACCAGCTGCCATTTCCTCATTTCTGAAATGAGGGTAGTTGGCCTGAAAGCCTTCAAAGGTCCTTTCAGCTCTAGGCCTAGGATGTTAATCCTAGGATAATCTCAAATAAGTAAATCTATTTACTGAAGCCAGAGGACAGTCTTCAGGAATTTGCATGGATTAACAAAGGACAATGCACAGAGGAACTAAATTTTGCAGTGAGTAGAGTCCCAGACCTGGAATCCAGAAGACCTGCATTAAAATCTGGCCTCCAGCATTTACCAGCTATGTGGCATTGGGGAAATCATTTATTTAATCCTGCTTGCCTCAGTTTCCTCAACTGAAAAATGAAATGGAGAAGGAAATTGCAAATCACTTCAATATCTTTGCCAAGAAAACCCCAAAATAGGGTCACAAAGAGTCAGATATGACTAAAACAGCTGAACAACAACAACACACAGAACTCTGGAGAGGAAATGAATCATTCGTCTTTCCCCCCACAATCCAATTCAATGAGGCAGATATTATGATTTTTCTAAAATTAAAATACATGGTCTATTTCACTACACTAACAAAGATGCACTTTCAACTAAGAGCTCATTCAAGGTTAAAAAAAAAAAAGTCCTATGTGACTGTTTTTGGTAAAACAAGAGAAATAATTTCAGTGGCCTAAACCTTTTAAAAAAAAATCTAAAACCCTTTAAAAAAAAAAGAGAGAAAGGCAATCTTTCCATATCCTTCCTTTGATGACAACAATAGTTCACTCACAAAGTGGTAGAAGAGAAGTTTAAAGACACATTTGTTTCAGCAAGATATCCGTCAATCTGCAGATTTTGGTTTTATGCCATATCAACATGATGACATAAGTTCCATTAATCTTTCTCAGCTTAATACCCACTGTCCCCTGAAGAGGGTTACACAGTGATGCATGTGTGGAATATCTGAAGTTGACCTCCATTTTTCACAGTTTCCAGTCATAGGGCAGCTGACACAGCCAAGATAATCCTGTATTCAGCGATACTGTGAGAATGAATGGATTCTGATGAATGTAATTTGCTACCTCAATGACAAATGGCAAATGTGTGAAGGTCTGGAATGCATGCAAATATTACTGTTAAATAAGGTCTGGTGAAGGACTATGCTCTGTAAATATAGCTGATGGCCAATTTGACTGAAGTCACAGCCTTCCCGGAAGAGAAGCTAACAATTTGTCCCCAGTTGCCTTTGTATCCTTTAAATGCACCTCTCCATCTGATAGCAAGAGGCTGTATAGGGAAGTCTACAACAAATGAGTACAGATTACTTTAATTAAGGTTCAGGGGCTGAGAATTAAATCTGTACCCAAGCAGATTCTGAGAGCAGAGGATGGCTCATAGCCACTTACATTATGACCATTACACAAACAGCAATGTGGTGATGGCTCTATTGATATAAATCAGGGTGGTCTTATGGCTAGTATACCCCTCCCTGGTGAGTGGTCACTTCTAAGTCTCCACTTTATATTTTTTATTTCATTTATTTTTTTCAAGTGACTGCTTAAACCTGGCTTTCCTTCTTTCTCTGTTCATTGCCTTCCAACGTCAGGAGGAAAATTGCCATGAAGTTGAGCAATTCCCACCCCCCAAACTCTCAGAGAATTTATGGACATACAAGAAAGTTACACAGAATAGCATGGGTAATCACAAATAAATGATGTCTGTAAAGAGCTCCTAAGTCAATGAGATCTTAGACCCATTGGATTATTAGTGCATTTCTTCTCACAACTTTGGGATGAGGGTCTAATGAAAGTATAAATATATAAGTACTTTGAAAAACAAAACCTACTGTTTATACAAATATGAGGTCATTATTATTAGGATGTTAGCAACATTTTTATCACCTAAAGACAACCCAATTAGTTCCTGTACTTGTCAGCTACAGTATGAGTTTCTGAGTTTCAGAACACTGGTATTTTTTAAGGCCATATTGTACATTCAGCACAGTGAATTGAGTGAAGAGGATTGGACCTGTTTACCACCGTTTCTCTACCAAAGATAAATAGTTTTAACATACCTTATGTTACCACAAAATTAAAAAAAAAATCCTTCTTAGTTGTAATCTTTGAATGAGTAAGAAGCAGTCCTGAATGAAGATAGTGGAATATTATTGTTCTATTAAAAATGATGAACGCACTGATTTTAAAAAGGCCTGGAAAGATTTATATGAACTGATGCTAAGTGAAACAAGCAGAACCAGGAATACATTGTACACAATAACAGCAAGAAAGTACGAGGATCAACTATGAAAGACTTAGTTCTCAGTGGTTCATAATTCAAAACAGTCCCAATAGACTTTGGACAGAAAATGCCATCTGCCTCCAGAAAAAGAACTGAGGAGACCGAATATAAATCAATAATGCTATGTTCACTTCTTTTTTTTTGTTTCTTTTTTGTCTCTCCCATGTCTTTTCCCTTTTGCTCTGATTTTTCTCTCCCAATATGATTCATAAAATAATGTGTATTAAAATTAATGTTCAAAAGAAGCAGTCCCAAGTAATATTCCTTATTGAAACTATATTCCTAATATTATTGCTCTGTAAGAAATGACCAGCAGGAGGAATACAGAGAGGCCTGGAGAGACTTAAATCAACTGATGCTGAGTGAAATGAGCAGAACCAGAAGATCACTGTACACTTCAACAACAATACTGTATGAGGATGTATTCTGATGGAAGTGGATATCTTCAACATAAAGAAGATACAACTCACTTCCAGTTGATCAATGATGGACAGAGGTAGATACACCCAGAGAAGAAACACTGGGAGGGGAATGTAAATTGTTAGCACTAATATCTGTCTGCCCAGGTTACATGTACCTTTGGAAGCTAATACTTAATGTGCAACAAGAAAATGGTATTTACACACATATATTGTATCTAGGTTTTATTGTAACACATGTGAAATATATGGGATTGCCTGTTATGGGGGGAGGGAATGGAGGGGGGGGATAATTTGGAAAAATGAATAATAAATAAATAAATAAATAAACATATAAAAGAAACTATATTCCTAGAAGGCTATATTATTCAAGACCAAAACTTTCATTGATTTAAAAAAAAATAGTGAATTCACCCCATTTGTAAAGGAAGGGCATATGACAATGTTTTGCAATGAATATTTGCTTGGTGACTTCAATAGTGTTGTGAAGAGTCCCTGCAGTGGTACAAATCACAACCTTCTTGTTTAGTGTACATTGGCCCATGTTCTACTGTAAATTCTCCCCATCAGGTCCATCTATCCAGGTAGCCCTTCTTCTGGAATTCTTGATACTGAATAAAAATATTGGGAATTGTGGCTTCTTGGTTTGTTCTTCACTCTCAGCATATGGTCAGTGTACATGCTTTAGTAATCTTATTTGATGATATCTTTTATGCTGCATCTTGTAGGATCACAGGTTCATGAAATTAGAAATATAAGTGATCTTAGAGTCAATGAAGTACAACTCCCTCATTTTACAGATGAGGAAAAAGAGGCCCCAAAATACTAGATGATTTGTCCAGGGTCACAAAGCTAGCAAGTGTTTGAATTAGGACTGAAACTTGGGCCTTCCCTCCAAGCCCTACCTTCTATCTACTCCACCCCGTAGCTGCTTTAGATAGTAATATCATGCCATCTACTCATACCCACTATTTGCCTCTTGGATGACTCACACCTTAAATTATTCAGAGACTGACATTTCATGACTCATATCCAAACTAATCCCCTAGAAGAATACAGATATTAGAAAGACAGGGTATTTCAGGGAGAATCAGAGAATAATTAAAATCCCTGTGCAACAATTCCACCCCCCCCCCCCTCTGATTCACTTGTAACCCATGGTAGGAGCCATACTGGATTAATGTCAGTAGCAAGTGGGGCATTACAGGGCTCTTGTAGAGGTACAATCCAATTACTGTGCCTCGAAATTTCTGAAGGCAGAGTTGTGAGAAGATAGTGATCAATTCTGTATCATTTATTTACTCATCCTATTTACAATTAATTGACTTTGTTCTGTAGCTGCTTTTGTCTTATTACTGCTTAAGTTATAGCTCTTTGTCTCCAAACTTGGTCCAGAGATTCCGATGCTCTGTAATGGGTTAATTTAGAAATTCAATTTTCCTGCTAATCTTTGATCTCTTCTTAAAGAATTTAGCTGACTTTGGGGAATGTGTGTGAACACAAAGGGAGTGGTACCTTATATCTTTTCATATCAGCAAACTATCCTTCAAGGATATTTGTTTTGCAGTGCAAAAGTCTGGGCTGCTATTTGGCACCCAGACTCAACAATGACTACTTCTTAGTCTCATAAAAGAAGAAGAGGGGGTCATTGCTAGCCCCTATTACCAAACTTCCAACCAGTCATGTTGCTCCCTATGTCTCAGATTTAAAAAAAAATTATGTTGTCCCCAATCCCATGATGTCATCTACCCTGTTCTTTCTTTGTTATGTTCTGCCCCTCTAAAAGGGGAACTATCCTTTTGCTCAGGATCTATGGCATAAATGGAGGGAGGCCACTGAACTATTTATTGGCAAGTAACATATCCTGTTAATAAATGTTATCCTCTGTATTCTGATGGAGGTGGATATCTTCAACATAAAGAAGATCCAACTCACTTCTAGTTGATCAATGATGGACAGAAACAACTACACCCAGAGAAGGAACACTGGGAAGTGAATGTAAATTGTTAGCACTACTGTCTATCTACCCAGGTTACTTATACCTTCGGAATCTAATACTTAATGTGCAACAAGAAAATGGTATTTACACACATATATTGTATCTAGGTTATATTGTAACACATGTAAAATGTATGGGATTGCCTGTCATCGGAGGGAGGGAGTGGAAGGAGGGGATAATTTGGAAAAAATGAATACAAGGGATAATATTATAAAAAAATTACTCATGCGTATATACTGTGGGGGAAAAATTCTAAATAAAATAAAAAAATATATAATAAATAAATAAATGAATGAATGAATGAATAAATAAATAAATAAATGTTATCCTCAAAAGAGCCATCTGCACCTGGAGAGAGGACTGTGGGAACTGAGTTTTTTCACTCTTTCTGTTGTTTCTGGTGTTGTTTGCTTATATTTTATTTTCTTCATCATTTTCTTTTCTAGTTGGATTTGATTTTTCTTGCACAGCAGGATAATTGTATAAAAATGTGGGCATAGATTGGATTTGACATGTATTTCTACTATGTTTAATATATATTACCATCTAACGGGGGGGGGGGGAGAAGTGGGAGAAAAACTGGAACACAAGGTTTTGCAAGGGCTCATGTTGCAGAATTATCTATGTATATGCTTTGAAAAATAAAAAGCTTGAATAAATGTTATCCTACTCAGAGAATGACTTCAGTTTACCTTTTTGTTAAATTTCAAATATGTCAGTTATGTTTGTGACCCCACTGAGTGGCAGCTAGAGCCATTTTTCTCTCCTTTACCTTTTATTCCTGTGACTTCACGTCTCTTTTTCTTTCTCCCCATAGCTCTACACAACACTGTATATGTCAGCTGGTTGCCCTAACAGCTTGTGAATTAGCTTGGTCTCCTAAGAAGGCATTTTTTTTTTCCTCTTTTGAAATATAAAGAGGCTTAACCCTTGAAAAAATTGGGTCAAAATCCTCACCTTAGCACTTGTTGCTATTCTGTCTACTCTACTGACTGCAAGAGGAGCTGACTAGTATTTTATTTTTATCTTATACAGCCTCTTAAAGTGGATTCCTTTGTTTCTTAAGTACTAAAGTGGTTGTTAATTGGATTTCCTACCATGAATGCTTATTGAGCTAGATCCAGAGTCAGGAAGACCAAGTTTAGATCCTGACTCAAACCTGCACTTACTAGCTGTATCACTTGACAATGTATTTCACTTCTTTTTGCCTCAGTTTCCTTGACTGTAAACTGGGAACAATAATAACACCATCTTCTATGGATATTTTGAGGATCAAGTGAAGCAATGTTTGTAAAAGTGTTTAGCATAATGCCTAACACACAGTAGGTGCTTAATAAAAATTCCTGTTGTATTTTATAACTTAAACATAAGCAGCTGGGTGGCAAAGTCAATATGATTGCTTAACTTGTGGTCAGGGAGACCTGAGTTCATATCTAGTCTTAGATACTTAGTCGTAACTTGGTCTTGGCAAGTTATTTAATCTCTATCTCTGCTTTCTCATTTATATAATGGAGATAATAATTGCACCACTTCACAGGTTATTGCAAAGATAAAAAGAAATATTTTAAAAATGCTTAATAAACCTTTGTGAACCTTAAAACACCATATAAAAGGTTTCTGCTGTCCATTATTATTAACTTTGTTTAGGTTTACGCTACTAGAGAAAGAAACAGTAAACCATTCTAGTATTTTCCCTAAGAAAACCTCAAATAGGGTCATAAAGAGCCAGAGATGGCTGAATACCAATGACAAAGGCTAGATTTCACACTGAATAAATCACCAAGTCTAAAGTCAGGATGACCTGAGTTTAAAACTGGTCTCAGACAATTAGTAGCTGTGTGACCCTGGGTAAGTCACTTAATGTTATTTACCTCAATTTCCTTATCTGTAAAATGAATTTGAGAAGGACATAGCAAACCACTCCAAGATTATTGCTAAAATAATCTCTCAGTGGGGTCACAGAGAATCAGACACAATTGAACAATTACAAAAATATTATAGATCAGCTCACTGTTCATCATCAATGTTTATCTGAGATGACTGTATAGATAGACTATGTTGTAGTATGGGTTGTCTTTGCAACTGCATATTAGTCTGGAAGACTGTCAAACAGTAGGTTTTTCTTGTTAGGTTGAATTCTTCTGAACGATAATGAAATATAGAAAAAATGGATTTTGCAATGTGTCAGGATTTGATGAAGTCATCATAATGCATCTGGAGACCATCAGTGGATAAAGGGAAATCCTCTTCCACTTGGAATCTATGTCAGCCTTCGTGA
Source organism: Sminthopsis crassicaudata (assembly GCF_048593235.1). Taxonomy (NCBI): domain Eukaryota; kingdom Metazoa; phylum Chordata; class Mammalia; order Dasyuromorphia; family Dasyuridae; genus Sminthopsis; species Sminthopsis crassicaudata. Next base: position 163,873,819 of record NC_133618.1, read on the forward strand.
CAAAAACAAGGACCTTTGAAAAGCATGTACTTCCTTGTTTCACGCCTCCCTTGATATTAATAAAGATCTTGAAAATGGTCAAGCTGACCAGATCAGTTATGTTGAGCTATACTCTGCTCTATCATCACAGACATAACTATATCCTTATCTGAATTATTGGAAGAGTCTGTTCACATTCACTAATGTAGCTTAGTATTATCAAATTGTAGAGAGGCAGAGAAAAAGTTCATTGCAATCCTATTGTTCTGAATGCCCCTTTTTAAAGCAATACCATGTAGAAACATAACCTAGATAGAGAGCCTCATTTCTATTTTTCAGACTAGTTCCTGGATCATATTTTAAAAGAAGCTTTTTATTCTGGTTTCAATTTTGCTGAGGAATTCTATTTTAAAAGAAACATTTAGGAAAATGGTCCACATTACATTTAAGCAGCTTCTCATCTGTATGACCATATCAGCTAGTGATGGAAGAGAAGGAAAAAGGATAAGATTACAGTTGAGCTGCAGTAATGGAAAAGATTACATAGGACCCATAAAAAGTCCCTCTTCTGCTATTTTAATTTCCTTGTCAAGAGTCACTGTACATGATTCTTCTGGTTCTTTGAAGGGTACTAAGTCTGTTCTTACTTTCAATCTCAAAATTACCAAAAGTAAAAATATCTCTCTTAAACATAAAAAAATAAAAGATAAAAAATTAAAACAGGAAAACCCATCCATATTACCAGTGGATATACTGATGAGTTTGAGGGTATTTATATCCATTCCCATAAAAGCTTAAAGGGCATCTTTGCATTTTGAGATTGCTTCTGGGTACATAAAAATCTCAACTTTTTTTTTTTTAATAGGATGCTTCAGTGCCTTTTACAAGCCCAATTCATCTGTCATTGCTCCATGACAGCCTGACTCAGATCCTTCTTTTTTTCCTCTGGAGAAGTTAGTCTTCTGACTTTTATTCAGCTCCATAAGGGAAAGTAATCATGTATTAAAAACTCAGAATTTATTTGAACCCAAGCTAGGGATTCATAGAGGCAAGCTAATTTCTAAATCCATTTTGTGTCAAACAAAATCGGCACTAATTCAAATGACAAGAAAGGACAGGGTGAAAATATTATGTTATGCAGCTTCTAGCTCAATAAAGTATCCAAACCTCCCTTTGTCTCATTCCCATATCTTGCCTTCATACGTACCCTTAAATGGAGAGCATGTTGTGCTAGTAATGTTACCTTTGCCTCATACTTTTGTTCAGGATTTTGGGTGGGGAGAAATGCAGTAAATGACATTAAATTACCCTTCCAGTGATAGAACTATTGTTTATCAAGACATCTATGTGATGCTAACATTAGCCCAGCTGCAACCTTCTATTGTATATTTCATAGTCCCACTCCTTGGATGATGTGACTTCTTTTTCTTTCATTGGATTAGGAACATCTGCAGAGGTGGTTTGTATACAAAAAGTTAATTATTAAGTGTTTCTTATTTTTCTGTCCATAGTAATTAAAAATTCCAAGGAAGAACTGTCACCAATTCCCACTATTCATGGGAGTTAGTGTTTAATTTACCATTATAATTTCAAGATGGCATTCTTTGATGCAAAGCAATAAGAAAATTCAATAATCACTCAAATATGGAGGAGCCATTAAACAGAGATAAAGCCACTGTTATCATTTACTAAGAAATCAGTACCAAGTACTATTCAAATAAACATCACTATGCATTCTGATTTTCCCATTTGAAAGAAAACATATTTCAATTAGGTTATGATATTCATGCAAACTTCATTAGTAAATTCATTAGCATAGCTTTTAAGAGCAGTTCATGAGGACAAAAGCTGTTTTTCTCAAGAATGGGTCCCTGTCCATCTCCCTACTGCTAGCATAAGTAAGTGGTAAGCCTTCTTATCAAAAGGTAGAACTGGAAGACGGTAACCACTGGAGAATGATTTCTTACTCTAGAGGAATTACCAGTTGATTTGTAGATGTACTTCACTATATCTAACATGTAGAATATCAAAATGGGATGAATATTATATATCATTTAAATAAAACAATGGAGAAAGGCCATTAAGAAAATCTTTCCATTTACAGTCTCAGTTATGTAATATATAATAAATGCTTGTTGATTGACTGGTTGATTGTATGTATCATACCACTTCCTTGTTCACCTTTCAGGAACCACAGGAAAGTAATATTGCCACGGGCCAGCTCTCTCACACTTTAATGCTGCATTTGAGTCTGCTTGCTTTCCAAGATTCTCTCTTTTTCTGCACACATGAAATTTGCAGTTTAGAACTATGTCATTGAAAGATACCTCATCTTGCAGGGCTTTCTAATCACTCTCTCCAGAAATGGGATTGCTCTGTGGGAATAGCAAGAGGATTAGTATGTACTTAATTTTTATCAGCTATATGCACTGGTTGGAGGCATGTGCCATAACACGCTACATTAATCTTCACTCTCCCCTTATTCCCTAAATCCAGATTCAACATAAGGGCAACTTCAATTCTCCAGGGATCCAAATCTCGAGGTACAATCCAAACTGCCAAGATTCATAAATTGTCAGTGATATGAAATTCAAAGTGTCCACAAAACATATAGACTGACTATCAGCTCCTACTCTTTCTAATCACCCTCTCTGTTTCTGGCTTGTAGTACTAATATTTTAATGGTCAAAATCAATGAATATTACTAATGATCAAATAACTAGATGAATGAAAAAGCATTTATTAAAGATAAACTATTAACTGGACACTGGGCTAACTTCTGGAGACACAAAAAACAGTTTTTGCTCTCAACATGTAGACTTTATATAAAGATTTAGTGATTCATGACTTTGGTCTTTGTGCTTCACTGGTTTTGAAAGAAAAATTTAAAAAGAAGAGGGGAAGAGGAAGAGAGAGAGAGAGAGAGAGAGAGAGAGAGAGAGAGAGATTGATCTAGAGTGGTCAGTGGGAAACAGAGGTTCTCTCAGGGAGAGACCTTTTCTCTCTCTGCTTTATGAGATAGAAGCTTTATGAGACAGAATTTCATTGACTAGTACTTTAAAAAGAAAAGTTAAATCCCCCAAATTAAAAAATAATTAAATTCCCAAAGTAAAGGAAGAAATGGATCCTGATCCTGTGTGTTCTCTCCAACTCCCATTTGAGCTAAAGAAAACAAATTTTAAAAAAATAGTAAGATAGCTATCTGATAGAGGTAGGTTGCCCCATCAGTCATATTGTCTTTCCCCATTTCTCCCTTCCATACACACAGATTTTCCTGAAGGGATGGAACTAAAGGTAATTATTTGAGCATAGACCATACCTGGTATAAGGAGAAAGAATGGAGAAAAAGTGATGGAAACATTCCAAGATTGTGGGGCAGAACACCCAGAGAGAATAGCTAACTTCATTTCCCCATATATAATCAATCCTCACAGACCACTGAAAGTGACTTTTCTTTTTCATGGTTCAAGTAAAGTAAATACTTGAAACATTCTGCAGGATAGAGTCAAGTGCAGAAACTTATAGAAAATTTGATGATATGTGGATCCATGCACAAAGCATTTCACCTTGAAAGGTAATAGAACAGGAATGAATACCATGGCAGAAAGACACATGAACATTACTATCCAGAAAGAGAGAATCCCTGTTATGACCTTCTATTAAGTTTGTGGGGTGGAATGGCCAAAGACAAGTCACAAGCACTCAAGAAGAGGATATACTCTGGTGGTATAGTGATTGAATGCCACAGGATCAGATTTGTGCAAGATAAGATGCAGCCAGGGGAGAAGGGCACCCAAGGTCAGGCAAACAATGATCATGACTTCATTGTCAATTCTTGTACGTATTCTCACCTGGTCTCATAAGGACCTTGTAGAGTAGGGATGGTGAAAATCAAAGACTGGACTAAATGTCATGGACTGTGGAGCATAAATAATGACCATGTTTCACTCATTTTATGAGACATCTGAAAAATATCTTTTAGACATACAGAAAATTTTAGTTTTAGATGACTGAATGACAAAACAAATTATCCATACTTGGAATACATTGAGATAACCATGATATTGTAAAACGAAATTGTTGGTGTCAATTTAAGAGTGAACTCTCAGGCTTTAGTATATCCAAATCCATTAATTAGTTATCTAATTGGAACCTAATCCAGTTTGTTCAAGATATTAGCAGAAATCATAAACACTATGTTGGAACCTGATACCTTCATATTCTGACCAACCCCCTATACTATGAAGAAGTAAAAGGACAACGTCAAATATGACAATGAACATCATAATACCTTTAATTCTTCAAAAAGTAAAGTGTATTCAGAGATCTGTTATCAGAAAAATGGAAGGAATGGTTGAGGCAGAAGCCCTGTAAAAATAGTGTTATCTACTATGCGTAGGATATGCCTGGAATGCAACTCACAAAATCTGGCTTGCTGACTTCTGACCGTTCCAGGATGATCAAGGAAAGTCCTCTCTTTAATAGATGCACTTACAGACTATCTCAAGAATTTACTAGTCAATCAGATTATTACAGAACCCAATAGCTCATATGCATTTTCCTAAATTGTAGCATTCCTAGAGATGGAGAATAGGAGATATATATGCATGTATTTCATAAGCATATATATATATATGCATATATGTGTATGTAGGTATAAATATTATCTATAATATAATAGTGTTATAACAAAAAGTACTATAAAACTTTAAAATAAAGCAAACTTTAATCTCATAAACAAATATTTTTATTATATTAACCTTACTGTAAATAAAACACTTTTAAGATAATTCATTACCAAAACCCCCAAAACATAGACCACCCCCTCCACACAATTTCACCTAAAATATCTAAAACATAATAATGCCAAATACATACAATTTTTTTCCATGAGAAATCTAAGAAAAAAGAGCAATACCTCTAATGTTTTAACCAAAATTAATTTTAATAGATTGTAATAGAATGACAGCTTTCCAAAAATAGCCAACAGATGCTCATGTATTACACTAGTCTTGTTGTTTAAGCTCTGGTACAGTAATTCCATAAAATCTATCTTCTAGACCTAATTCTGCTCCTGCATCTGGAATACTAAATATTGCAGTTGCCAATTTCTTGATTTTCACTGGTGTTTCTGATTTCAGCTATAGGTCACATTTTAGAGACGGATGAAACAAAGAGGCACTCATTTACATTTATTATCGGGGATAAGATGTTTTATTATCATCTGTGCTACATTCTATTAATGTTTCATCCATTCCTCACCAGAAGAGAATGCACCAAGACTACAAAGATAATGTTCAAATGTAATTGACATATTAGTTCAATTCATATCAGCTGCTCAATTGCTCTAATATATATAAATTTCTTAAATTATTTATTTCCGCCCCCAAAAGTCAATGCTATCTCCTCTTCTCCAGACTGTTGTTGAGTTGACACACCACATAATTAAATTCTTATATTTTGGAGAAATTCTTTGGCATATAGCCCAAATATAGCTTTGAGAGAAGATTAGAGAATGAGTTAGCAAGTCATCATCATCAATAAAACTGTAAACAGATCCATTGCTATCTACTCTATATGCAGTTAAATACATATACATATTCTAGGAAAAATTATTTGGAAGTAATATATTTGAAAAAAAAAACTCTTTACTTGTAATAACCTTAACTTCTGTGTTTTAACTTGCAAAAGTTCAAGGAAGGAAGCGTCAATCAAGTTTTCTTTTTTGCCTTGTAGAAAGTCCTAATTTTAGATCAGATGTTACATTTCTTTCTCTGGAATCTGAAAACCTTACTCTTCATAAACTGTGTTGTTAGGATTACTAAGTGAGAACTGAGGTTGTCTGGACAGTGACAAGGTGAGAATTCAGGTTTTCTGGACAATTACAAGGTGAGAACTCAGGTTGACTTGATAGAGGGGGCAAGCTCATTGGCTGGGGTGGTTCTTCCCAGAAGCCCTTGCATTATCCCACGCCCATTCTCTGGGAGAATAAAAGAAGAGGACTCTCAGAGAAAGAGGAAGACTCTGAATTGCATCAGGCTTGACGGGGCTCTCTGCAGGAAGGGAAGTCACTTCTTTGGACAAGAGTTAACAGCAACTGCCTGGAGACAACGGTTCGTTACAGGAAGAAGAATCTGTCTGAGAGATTTGAGTAGACACAGCAGATCTCTTCCCAGAGAGCGATCCAGCAGCTTCTGGAGACGACAGCTCGTTACAATTGGCGTCCACACGTGGGGCAAGGACTTTTGCTTATCCTGACAAGAGGAGCTAGACCAGACCTTCACAATTTGGTGCCGTGTCCGGATTCCAGTGGAAAAGCCTCCCATCCAGATCTCAGTCTCTCTGACCCAGAACCGTGAGTAACGAGGAAACTTTGTTAAAGATTAAGTGAGCGTGCTAATAGATAAATAAGGAACTTAACTTGTTAAGGGCTAAACCAGGAATCTCTTATAGCTGAAATGGGGCAGATGTTAGCTATATTCAATCCCTGGACCTCAGCCGACTCAACCTCAGCCCCAGACGCAACCTCAGCTCCATTCAGGAGTGGTACTATAGAGAGTATAATCAACATAATTGAGGAGCAGAGTTTACTTGTAACCTGGGTACAGATTGCTAAACTCTTGGCTGCATTAAGACGCACATCCCCTTGGTTCTTAGAGGAAGAAAAGATAGATGTAGATAAATGGAAGCTAGTGGGATATGAAATGAAAGAATTTCAAGCAAAAAATGGGCCTCGTTCAATTTCTGCAGAAGTATTTTATATCTACAACATAGTTCAATTAGCCTTAAACTATCAAGCAAGTTGTAGGAGAAGGAAAAGTTCTAAAAATGAACAGAGGAGGAAGTGTGAGGAAAAAAGGAAAGATCAAGATCTTTCCCTAGAGCAAGAGGATTTAAATGAGGAATTATGGTATGATTCTCTTGAAGAAGCTTCAACCCTGCCTAGAGAACAGATTATTGACAGGCCCACATCAACCCCACCTTCAGAGATGGAGGAAGAAAGAGGGGAAGAGGCAGAAACACAAACAGAATTGCCTGTGAAGAAGCCTAAGCCTATGACAAGATTAGAAAAAGCATTGGTTAAAGCTAAGAGAGAAGGACAGGATATAAGTGATTTTATACATGCATATCCTGTGATTGAAAATACTGACTCTGTAGGTAAAAAAAGGAGAAGATATGCACCTTTAGATTTGAATACAATTAAGGATTTGAAAAAAGGTTGTACCCTTTATGGGGCTACATCAGCTTATGTCAAAATGTTACTAGATGGTTTGTCTTATGAAGTCCTAACCCCGAATGATTGGAAATCCATAGCAAGGACATGTCTGGAGCCTGGAGAAAATTTATTATGGCTTGCGGAATTTCATGAATTATGTAAAATCCAAGTCAGATGCAATTTGGAAATAGGAGTTAACACACAATTCACTTTTGAGCACTTAGCTGGTGAAGGTCAATATGGAGAGAATTCGGAACAGATTAATTATACCATGACAATATATGAACAAATTGCTAAGGCTGCAATAAAAGCTTGGGGTGTCCTTCCTGGACAGAAAGATCGTGGAGAGGCTTTCACTAAAATACAGCAAGGTCCCAATGAACCTTTTGCAGATTTTGTGGGACGTTTGCAAACTGCTGTCAAAAGAACTATTGGAGAAAATGCAGCTACAGAAATAATGACCAGACATCTGGCTAAGGAAAATGCCAACGAAATTTGCAAAAGAATTATATGGGGATTAGACAAAGATGCTCCTTTAGAGGAGATCATAAGACGCTGTGCTACAGTGGGAACAAATGCTTTTTACACCCAGACAATGATGAATGTGGAAAGACAGGGTCCCTTCTGGCAAGGGACGTCTAGAGAAACTCGGCGATGTTTTCAATGTGGAAAAATTGGGCATCTAAGAGCTCAGTGTAGGTATGGAGATACAGTGAGAAGACAGGGTGAAAGAAGACCTAAAACCCCATGTCCAAAATGCAACAGAGGACTCCATTGGGCATCAGAGTGTAGAATAATTCAGGGAAATGGGATGAGGGGCCCAGCTCCAGGGCCCCAGGCAAAAAAGACTTGGGGCATGATGGCAGCTGATGTTACACCCACAGAACCTTTAGAAGGCCAGGACTCTGATTTAATCAATCAGCAGAAAAGCAATCACATGGCAGAAAGGGATTACCTGATAAGTCAGTCAAAAGGCAATCAGATTGCAAAAATGGATTACACTTGGGGAGAATACAGGCCTTTTAAACCAACAGGGCTGTGTCCAGTGCAAACAACTCCAATGTAATTGTCAGATGATGAGAAGAGATTTAGAAAGTGGTAAATAGAAGGAAATTAGATAGGTTAACTGCCTGGGAGAGAGGGTTTGCTTGTATTTCTTCAGCAGGAGAAGGAATCAGATGGGTGCCAGCGAGTCATATTCGCCTTGTCCATCAGAGAGAGACAGAAAAAGAGAAAGACCTCAAAATAAAGGAGAAGATCTAAGAAACATCTGACACTGAAAGAGCATGGATAATAAGAAGACTGTTAAAGAACTTTAAAACCAGCAGGAATCATTGGACTTCCTCACACAAGATGAGACTAATGGACAATGGACTTATGGACATTTATAAATTTTCAATTTATGATTATGTTATATACTTCTAGCATGTGTTATGTTACTATGTTACTATATGCTTATGTAATTTATGTAATTATCTGTAATACTTCCCATATTGATGGATTTATGTTTCAAGGTCATTTATGTAATTATCTGTAATACTTCCCATATTGATGGATTTATGTTTCAAGGTCATGACTGTCCTATGTTCTAAATCAAAAGAAAAGGGGAGATGTTAGGATTACTAAGTGAGAACTGAGGTTGTCTGGACAGTGACAAGGTGAGAATTCAGGTTTTCTGGACAATTACAAGGTGAGAACTCAGGTTGACTTGATAGAGGGGGCAAGCTCATTGGCTGGGGTGGTTCTTCCCAGAAGCCCTTGCATTATCCCACGCCCATTCTCTGGGAGAATAAAAGAAGAGGACTCTCAGAGAAAGAGGAAGACTCTGAATTGCATCAGGCTTGACGGGGCTCTCTGCAGGAAGGGAAGTCACTTCTTTGGACAAGAGTTAACAGCAACTGCCTGGAGACAACGGTTCGTTACAGGAAGAAGAATCTGTCTGAGAGATTTGAGTAGACACAGCAGATCTCTTCCCAGAGAGCGATCCAGCAGCTTCTGGAGACGACAGCTCGTTACACTGTGTCCTTATATATTGAATTCCTAGTAAGATAAGAAATAAAAGATTCACAAAGTGTACCTAGTGGTACATTCATGAGTCTAACTTCCTGCTTTTACACACAAGAATGAATTAGTAGTCAATGTCAGTCACAAATACGGCCTCATACTACTTTATTTTTTATGGGCTTGTGTCTTTTCTCTTGAAAACTAAAAATTTCTTGAAGATAGGGGGAGGGGGTTAGAGTGCTATTTACACTGCTATTATATCTTCCCTAAAACATCATGTCCAGCACATAGTAGCCACATAGAAAATATCTGTTGCTGGTAAAATGAAGAATACAAGAAATCAAGATCTATGAGTAATGTCATGTTTCGCCTAAATAATACACACACACACACACACACACACACACACACACACACACACACAGAATTCTATATGTTGTTGAAGGTTAACAGGATAGAACTTGGGTAAAATTATACTCACTCCTACATTCACACACCCACCTGTCCCCAATTCCCTTTGAGAGCCTTCTATCTTCTTGGTCTCTAAACATCTTTTATTTAACAAATGACATTGTATTTTTCATGCTCAATCAAGCCATACTTCATATATACTTAAGGATGCTATAATTTATCTATATTCATGTTTTACTATATTAAATTGCAATCCAAAGATGATATTTTATACTATACCTCTATTTCCCTACCCCACAGCCCCTTGCTCATAAAATATGTGTTTATATACACACAAATATATGTACATAGATACATACATGTGCATTTTTTATATAATGCTTCAAGATTTTCAATTTAGTTCCCTCACAATAATGTAGAGAAGACTGTGCTCAACAAATATATCTTGGATAATCCAAATGAATGAATAACATTTGCAATTTTGATATGCCAATATCAGCAATTTGCATTGTATATCCAAGGAGCAATTAATGTTCATCATTGTTTTTTCAGGGATCTACTCAATAACCTATGGTGTCTAGTCTCTCTATCCCTATCACAACAGCAAAGGATCTAGTACCTGTCACTTACACTTGTTCACTGACTAATCACAACTTAATATGAATTATTTTTCAGTTCCTGGGGCATTGAAGAAGATTATACAGGCTTTGGAAGATTCTATAAAACTGATAAGCCTCCAGAAAGGGACCTGGTAACAGACTCTCTTCAGAAGATTGACCCAATAGGCCAGAAGCAGAGTAGAGAATATTTTAAAACAGTACTCTTCAAAACCATCTTCAAAGTGTGCGACTGAAATATAGGACAAAATCTTTGAAGTGTTTGAGTATTGAGAATGAATCAATGATGATATTTTATTCTTTTTTAATATATAATTTTTATTTAGTGGTTTTTTAGTGTAACCTTTTTTTCTGACATTTTGGAATGCTTCCTAAGTATTATTTTTAACTTTGTTAATAAAATTTCTAAATTACAAATATGTTTTTGGAACTTCTTATTTTAATGGAGTTATTAGTATACCACCTTTTATTGCTGCTTGTCATTTCACATTTATTCATCTCATAAAGTAAAACCTATCTCTTAAACAAGTTATGATAGTGAAAATTGATATATTTTCAAGACCTCAGATTATAATAATGCCATACAGAAATTTACCAAAATAAGTCATTTGCCATGACAAATGAATGAGATGAAAAGGAGTTAAAGCAAAATTTTACTGTGAAAAGAATGGACTTAATATAATGAGATGTGACAACTAAGGGCAACATCGTTTAAAATATAAATTTTGTCATACACTATTAGTGTGTAGGATAATGATTATAATCCTCACAAAATAGAGAAATAGGGTTAAAAAGTAACGCCAAGCTAGAGAGAACTTGAATAAAGTCTAAATTAAATTATCCTGAGAGTATTATGAGATGAAAATGAAAGTAGAACAAGTAGAAGTAAAATGAAGAAGATCTTCAAAGATTGAAATTTTTTTTGGCCCTTAATGAAAGTAGAGCCATCCACTTGGAATCTAATATCACAGTACAAGATGTACTCTTAGGGGAAAAGTGACACTAAGGAATATAAAGACAGGGAAAGCAAATAGATAACATTGTGTATACATAAAGAGCTACACTAAAAGTGACCCAATTGTGAAAGTTTTGTATGATGGATAATAAATCTAAAGGAGCAGAAAATATGAAAAACCTTACCCTTTATTAATACTGAAAAACTTAAGTGAGAAAATATTAACAATTATTGACCTCTATCTATGCTTTTTACATAAAAATATGAAAATAATAATACACTGAGGGCATCTTTGATGAGAATATTAATAGCAATTAAGCATGCTATTATTGGAAATATGCCCAGTTAACTACATTTTTACCATCACACAAATGACTGAAAGATGCAAAGGATATAGATATTTATTATTTTCTTATTTCATAGAATTTGATGTAACAAAGCAAAACAATCCCTTAAAGATTCTTATTCAACATTTCCTCTCATTTCCATATCAAAATCATTCAAGATTTCCTGAAAGGTATAGCCCACAGAGATAATTTTCTAGCTTTAAATTATATGATCCAAATGAGGGTGGTTTTCTGTGAAATATTATTCTTTCTATTCCCTTGTTTGCATCCTATAAAATTATAATCAGTTTGAGCAACAATTTCCTTCACTAAACTTCTATTTTTATTATTCATTGCAGTTTGGAGGAAGCCTTGAGTTCTTGAAGGCTAGATCAATGAAGCACAAATTTGGCAGGTTCTGTCAAGCTCTAAAATCTTTGCATGTGATCCAAGCAAAGGACTGTTTATTTACACCTGTCATCTAAGGACAGGTCAGACCTATTTGTCACCACATGGGGAGGACTCGTGAATTTTGTGATTTAGTCATTTCAGTCATGTTTGATTCTTCATAAGCCCATTTGGGGTTTTCTTAACAAAGATACTGAAGTGGTTTGTGATTCTTTTTTCACTAGCTCATTTTAGAGTTGAGGAACTGAGGCACAAAAGTGACTTGCCCAGAATCACACTGTTAGTAAGTTTCTAGGATTAGATTTGAATTCAGGAAAATGTCTTCCTGACTTTAGACCTGGCACTCTCCTGTGCCAACCGGCTTCCCAAACTTATGAAAAGTGATTCTATTAAGACAAGACATTGCAAAGATTATGATTTATATCAGTGGGAATAGTACTTAATATCAATCAATTCTTCAGAATTGCTGAAAAATATTTAGTTTGCAGATTTTACCACCCAACTCCATCTCCATTTGATAACTTAAGAGCAGATTTTGGATTCTAATTCCATCAATCATATTTTCTTTGATCATATGAATGAAATATGTAATCACAGTTTTATGGTATGATATACAATCCTTTAAGCAATCATATTATGTAATTGTTACTGCATTGATTATGATAGAAATTCTTTGCATACAACTGTGAAATTAAAAGGTAATACCCCATTTTGTTTGTATTATTTATTATTTTTTCAGAATTGTATCTAATCACTGACATTAATATTTATTGAGAATTTTTAAATATGATCATATAGACTTCGTAGTAGAGCTTGTAAGAATTTAATTTTCCAATTTTGATTGGCTAAAGTCCAACACAAAGATTCCAGTCTGTAAGCTTTACTGACTTTGGGGGAATGTGAATTCTGAAAATCCCCTTTATGAGTCAAATCACATATAAGCCAATCCACTATCTTTGATTAGACTAATCATAGTTTTAGTTTGGTTTGCATCACTGGATCTTACAAAATTTTATAAAAGAGTTGCTCTAGCTGACAGATTGGCTTATTTTGGCTACTGAAAATCCCATTGACCTCATTTACTGATTATTGTTATACTCCCTAATAAATTGATTATACTTGGATCTCACTACTTCAGCTTCTCTTTATCACAGATTTTTATCATAACATTCCAAAAAGAGTTTCACAATGACTTCTAAAATTGTACTTCAAAAATAATACTAAAAATATCCATCTGGATCCTGGGAGTTATTGGATTTTAATACAATTACTTTTAACTGTGGCATGGGACATTAAGAAGAATGCTTTGTTTTGGTATTATGTGACTGAGTACAAATCCTGATTCTGTTATTATTATCTGTAAATCTTTGGAAAATCTATTTTTCCCTCTGAACCTCAAAACTGAGATTGGATTGTGTAATACAGTGTAATAAGCACTAGCTGGGGAATTAGAAGATCCTGATTCAGCTTCCATCTCTGACATCCAAAATATGTATAACCTTGGTCAGATCATTTAACCTCAATTTCCTCATACCTTTGAGTTCTCTTGCAGCTATAAATCTACGATCCTAAACCCGACTGATTTTAAAGGCTCCTTTTAGCTTTACCTCCATGATCCTATGATCAAAATATCTCTAATAGTAAATTTACTCCAACTACCAGTACTATCAACAGTGGCCCACTGCCATTTTGCAGCAGTTACATTTTATTATGTGGTTTTCAAAAAAAAAAAAAAAAAAGGGAAGAAATCCCTCACAGATTTAACTCAATTCTTGAGTTTGGATAATGAGCATAGATGAAAAGTGTCATTCTATTCATATGGCAACTTTTTAAAACACATTGATTGTTCCTGGCCTAAATGATTAGGCCAGATCTACATAGATACAGCTTCAAAAAAAATCAATCCCTTCAGATTTCTAAGACTATACAAATTGGGGACATGGGATGTTAGGTGTGGAATTGATTATGGCAGTGAGGAAGATGATGGTTAAGGTCAACAATATAAGAGCAATAATGTCACTCTGAATCACTGAGATTTTGAATATATATATATATACATATATGTATGCACACATACATATTCTTCATGTCCCATTTAGTGTGAATCAGAATTTTCTAAAATAGATATGTGTATTGCAATTCATACTATTTCAAGTTTTAATTATATAAAATAAGCTAATTGGTTCAAGATTAATGAAAATAAACAGGACAAATTTCCTTTATCTATTTCCTTTCCCCAAACAGAATAGTTCTGTAGGCTCAGAAGCAACTTGGGAGAGTGAATAGAGGGCCAGGTTTGAAGTCAGGAAGACTTCCTACTTCTAAGGCACAATGGCCATTTAAGGTATGGGCAAATTTCATAGTCTCTCATTGCCCACAAGCAACTTTGTTGCCTATATTTGTCATATAATTACATGTATGTGTGTATGTATACATAAATACATTTCAAAAGCCTTAGGGCAATTTTAAGCTAATAAAGCTTAACATTTGATATGTGTGGGTATTTATATATTATGTATACATACATATGTAAACTATATATATATATATTTTATAGCACATAGTAAATCCATAATAAATTCTTATTGACATCATATACATACATATAGGTTATGAAATCTTTGTAACACACAGTGCTTAGCATAATGCCTAGAGCATAAGGCACTTAATAAATGCTTGTTGATTTACTAATTGATAGCTGGAAGCAAAATATTATTAATCCATTCCTACTTGAAAAATAGAGAAATTGAAGAAATAAGAGAAGTGACTTGCTTAAGATCACATAGCTAGTCAGTAAATATATGATGTGATTGATAATGATAGGAATTTTGTTCCATCATTCAGTCCAACTCTATATGACCCCATGGAAGTTGTCATGGTTGTTTGGGGGTTTTTGCCAAAGATACAAGAGTGGTTTGTTTTTTTCCTTCTCCAACGTGGCCCTAGTTTACAGATTAAGAATTGGAGCAAATAGAGGCTAAGTAACTATCACATAGCTAGCAATGTCTGAGGCTGGATTTGAATTTAGGTCTTCCTGATGTTAGGCCTGGTGTTCTATTCACTGTACCACCTAACTATAGTAGTATCTAACATTTATATAATAGTTTAAGGTTTACAAAGCTGTATCCACACACACACACATATTACATACAAATTCATATGTATGTGTATAATTTCATTTGATCCTCACAATAACCTTATGAAATAGGTACTTTTTAAATGTATCTTTACACATGAAGAAACTGAGGCTGAGTGATTAAGTGCTTTCCCAAGGTCATGTAGCTAGTAAGTAAGTGAGACATAATTCAAACTCAAATCCTCTGACTGGATTACACCATGGGTAATGAGGCAAACTTAGGAAAACTGTACCAGAAGCATGAAAAGGAAAGAATGAAATAGTATGAAATGAGCTGTCCAAATGGCCCTGTCCAAACTCTTCCAAGTCATTACAGTTAATTTTCAAGAATGAATCTCTTATACTGTTTTACAAAAGGTAACTTCTTGAAAAGATTAACTCTTTGGCAGATGAAATGATCTATTAATCAAAGCAAATAAAACATCTGATAAATTAAAATACATGGAATGTTTCCTAAATTTTGCATGTTTTCCCTATATTCCTTGATTCTCTGTTGTGTTTTTTCATCTTTCCTCTTGAATGAATAAAAGTTGTTTTTGTTTTTTTTTAAATTTCAAATAAGTTAGCTCTTTAAAATAATACAATTAGTAATGAATTATCTTCTATTCAGTCTCTGATTAAGACCTGATCAGCAGAACGCATCTGGAAAGAATGTACCTGGGTCAAGATCTATAGAATTTGCCAAATTGTCAAGTGTGTATGCTGGAAACTCTTCCCTTTCCCCCACATAAAAATAAATGAAAGAGATTGTGATGTGAGCTTCTCTGATTTAGGATTAATACACAGGTTAAGGAACTGTGAATTAACCTAGAGTTAAGGAAATGTGAAGTGACCTAGAGTAAACCCAGGTGGTTTACAAGTCCTTAAAACTATATGGAATAGCAATGGAAAAAGACAAGGAAACAAGAAATCTAGACTAAAATTTATTTAATCTTGACCATATGTGTGGTATGATGGAAGGACAATTTGAGAGAGAGCTTAAAAACCTGGCTTCTAGGTCCACTTATACTATTGAATAGCTATATGATCTTGACCAAATAAATCCCTTGGTCTCCTTTGACTTTGGTTTTGTTCATTTGTAAAATAAAGAAGTTGAATAAATGCAATAAATAAATTAATAAATCTCTAAATTAACTTCCAGTTCTAGAATATCAAGTTTCTAAGTCTCTAAGTTAATCTCCCTCAGCTACAATTTCCTTCCTTAAGGTTTTTGCTCTAGACTGAGATAAAAAATAAGAAAATGCTTTCAAAAATTTGAAATATATATATATATATATATGCATTGTAATATAAATTTTATGTAAGTTCATTTATATGATAAATTTCATATAAATATTTCTATATAAATGCATAATAAAATCCCTTTTTAAAAAATGGAATGATTAAGAGGAATCATTTATTTGCCTTTTCCCCATGCAAAGTAAAAAAGCTTATCAGAGAAAGCATCTTTTTTATTTTATTCACCAACTCTAGAGCAAGGGAAGACTTTACATTAAAATAATATGCTCTTTGAGTTATAGTGTATGAAAGTCTATATAGAATACCTTAAAGTTTGCATGCTATCACAAAAGACTTAAAAATTAATTCACATATTTAGGATAAGGATAGACTAGGCAGTAATTGGTGAATATTTGAAAAGATGGATGAAACTCTTCCTATTTTAAAACAACATATGATTTCCATACCCTCTCCTTTACATGCATGTTCTGATCTGTAATTAACTTCCATATTTGGTTATATCTATATTAATTACAGTTATCTACATAGTTCACCCTATTTTATAAGTAGTTAGCTTGACATCCTTATAGATATTTAGTTTCAATGCTCTATTGTGTCTTCACATTTGTACATCCTGTTATTCTGTATAACCCAATGATTTATATATGGGACCACCTCTCTAAACAGAACAAAGACAGGAAGATGAACACCCTTTATTGACGTAAGGGCTGTGCATGCTTGCAAACAGGCCTATACTTAGCTTGAGAGCATGCAGTTTAGGACTAGGGGACACCCTTGGAGTGGCAGACACTCTAAGGAGTGATATTGTCTTCCTGGGCACTTTTCTCCCCTCAATGAGAAAATAAGAGGGGTAATTAAGAGCAAACTGGAAGATAGCTTAGTCTTAATTTTATGTCTAAAAATGGTGTAAGGTTTCTTAATTGGTTAAATGAGTCTTCCATGTACCCCAAAGTCAAAGCCCTGGAGTCAGCAGAACTGCTGATTGGACATGAATATCTGTGCGTCATTTCTCCTCTAGCTCCATTAAATGATTCAGTTCTTGTGGTGAGTCTATTTTCTCTAAACCTTGAAAAAAACAGACTCTAAGGGACTGATAGGGACAGTGCCAGAGTTTACCAGTACTTAACCACAAAAGATAAAGCACTATATTTGTCTAAGTCCCTGTTCTTTTTCTTTTCTTCTCCAGTAGAGTTAATTATATGTTCTTTCCTGACTTATGAGACTTGTCTGAAAACTTTGTGCAGTCAAGGGTCATTTGTTCAGTTGCAAGATACTTTTATTTTGCAATCTATCTTTGTAAAATTTAGGGTTTCTGTGATGCCTTAGGGCAAATTATAATCTATTCTTTTAAGTTCAAGTTTGTCTGTGGGATTGGATATCGATGATGTGGTACATTGCATGCTGCATTACCCTTTAAGGTTCATTATTTGATAGAAAACAGATGTCAAAATGGAAAAGATCATTTTTCTTCAAAACTGATAACATAACTTTCCCGAGTTAAAAAAGGAGACTGCTTTTTTTTAGTCGTTGCTACTACATAGAGGGAAGGGTGGTGGAGATGAGAAAGTTGCCTATGAGCTAATAGTTTCCTCAGATTATATACAAGGGGAAGAGGTCAGAAATATATTCAGTCTCATTCTTCTTATTGATATAAGAGTAAATGGACCAACATAAACATGTGGCCAATATTTTCTTATCTTGAAAGAGGGTACAGGTACACAAGACTGATTAAAGAGAAAATCCTATCACTTTTTCTTGATGAGAAAATTGCTGGACCAGATAGCTACATTAAAAAACAAAACAAAACACATCTTTAGCATCGTCTCAGAGTGAAAAGGATCTTCAGAAGTTATCCAGCTATACCAATATCTAAGAATCTTTACACTATCTCTTTAGTAGGGATGGAGATGAGTTAAGGAATGCACTATAGTAATGATCTTTCTTAGTGTTTTGTAGGTTTGATCTCTCAGTTCCATGATAAGCCTACTAATCTTTTTCTGAATCTCGTGATAGCCTGAGTGATATAAAAGAAAAGGAACTGACACATGAATCAAAAGATCTGAGTATTCTAAGTTAAAGAATTTAACCTTTCTAGACCTCAGTATCCATATACATAAAACGAGAGGTTTGAACCAGAAGATAATTTTTCCAGCTCTAAGTTCTGTACCTTGCTTGTTATTATTATTATTATAAATATTAATATTATTATGATTAGCCAATGTTTCCATCTATTTTTTTATTTTATATGACTTAGTCAATTTAGAACATTTAAGAATGCAGAATTTCTTCCCTTTTTCAGAAAGTGAATGAGTTTATTGCAAGGATCCTGCTATATAAGGAATTTATAATATCATAAAGCCTTTGTGAACCAGGTGAGGAACATATATGTGTAGTACTAGGCAGAGAAGACAATTATGAATCACATACATTTCCCAATACCAGGCCATGATTCTGTGAGTCAGAATAAACCCCATCTCAAAGCTTTCAGAGTACTTCCCTATGCCTCTGTAAACAAAAAATAACTGTTTTCACAGATTGATTTATTTGATAAAACAGTTTACTTTTCCCACTGAAAGTTCTTCAAAAGAAAAAACACTAACTTGGAACTTTTATTTCACAGAAAAATATTTTATCAAATAAAATCAGTATGAAATACTGTTGTCAGATCCTGAAATGTACATTTCTATTCTTTCATTTTACTGATTTAAATTGTTTGATCTGCTTTAAATAAAAGTGATTTTGAATACAAAATTTTTTTTTTTTTTTTGTAAAATGCTTTTCATGCACATGGGACTCCCACAGCTCATCCAAAGATAGCCAGACAGAATGAATTTTATCTCATTCTTATTGTGCTATGGTTGTGGTGGGCAATCTAATCTCATCAGGATACAATTGCAGTAAAGAGAACTAAATGGATGTCATACAATAGCTGAAAGATAATAAATTGAAATGATCCCCCAAAGCAATCTTTCTAATACAAATCAAAAAGTTAAGTTACAGTGATCTGAAAACAGAATCTTAGAAAATGCCTGATCCAGAAAAGCTAAATTAACACTTAATTTAATTTTTAAGAATTTGGGTTAGCATACCTGGTAGGTAAGTGTCTAATTAAGGACTTCCATAAATGCAAACATTCAGTATCCTTATTTTGTGATATAAAGTTTCAAAACAGATTACAAAGGAGACTAGAAAAGAGAAGATGCTTTCTCCTCTGACGATTTGAACTTCTTTCATCTAAATTAAATGCTATTGATTGCACTGTTCTAGTTCTTTGGTCATTTATTGGGGGGAGGAGGGAGTTCCAAGTTTTACTAAACTGATGGAATGATAAAACAAATCTTATCTACCCACATAAAAAGTGACTGATACTCTTAAATATCAATCATTCTCTTTCACTTCTAGGATTAAATATAACATCATTTTGTCACTTAAAGGCATTCAGAATACATTCACCTCCCCTTCTTCTTACATATTATGTCTTTTTATACATTATGCTCCATAGTTTTCAATCCAGTGACATAGATTTCCTTGATGTCAGATGGCCACAGATGGATAGAGGCAGGGAAAGTTCTGGGACAAAAAGAGAGTTAGCTAGGAATCAAATGGAGAAAATTTGGAGTTTAGCAAGACCTCTATGGTTTCTTCTCTTGTACCTGTAAGGGTAACACCAGACTGGTGGGATTGTTCCCTATAGTTTTGAAAGGGCAATATTCCAGCTATTCTAAAGAGACCTGATGGTAATCACTGATAGAAACATTTTAGCACGCTTCGGACAATAGAAAATAGAAAACATTCTTTGTTTCTCTGCCATTCTGTTAACCTTCAAAGAAACTCACTAAAGACTCAGTGCATGATTTTTATATTTCGGAAGTAAAAAAAAAAAATGTTTAATAATACTTTGTAATCTGTTTTGTAATTTTATATCATAAAATAAGGTCACATATATTTTAACGGTTAAATGAAGGGATTAAACTAAATGTTTCTGTATAAATACTAGAGCGGTTATCGGCAAATTTGTTTCTGAAAGATTTGTATAATTATGAAAGGAAATAATTTTTTTAGAGATAAGTGATTTATTTTTTAAAACCCTCACTAAAATGTTTCTATTCTATTCATAAGTTCCATTTTTATCTTTTTTTTTATCTATTCCAGAAATAGCCACTACTGACAATTAGATATCTGTTTGTGGAAATCCACATAAGCTAAATAAGTTTTATGTCATGCCATAACACAGCAGAGAGCACTTTATGACTCTGTGTGTGTGTGTGTGTGTGCACGCGCTGCGCATGTGCGCCCATGGGTAAACTTAACATAAAGGCTTACTGAACTCAAGACAATCTCCATTCATTTTCTAAATCAAGAGTAGACATCTCTAGTGTCCTTTCCTTCTGGTTTCCATTTAGTGAGGTAGCCCTCCCGCTCATTATCTCTTAACTCATAACTGAACTTTCTACAAAGGAATAGCTGTGGTCTTTGCCTGATGTATATACTCAGTAAGTTTTTGCCAGTTGGGTTTCATATCACTTCCTTAAAAATAAGTGAGGTTTACCATAATTTGACATTGCTATTCTTACTATTCAGCTTGAGAACCATTGCCAGATGCCATTCAAGCAAATATTGTTGCTGACTGTCATGGAGACTTGTATCTATGATAATTCTGTTTCAGTGCCACATTTAGTCCTGACAGCAATTTGTTGAACTGAATAGAAATGACCTTCCAACACACACACATTCCAAAAGTGTATTTATGTAGAAGCAAATTTTACAAACAGCAACCTCAAGGTTAGCTTTATAAATTGCACTAACGATATTTGATGTATAATTTAAAGTAAATTAAGAATATGCTTTTCCCCTTCACTAATGTCCTTCTTGGCAACTTGGAAATGATCCTGGGCTCTCAAAGGCAATGACGGTGGACCCCAAGTATTAGCATGTCCTACTAGGCTAGAATGGAGCTCTGACATAGATTTGCTCAAGGAAAATCATAACTAGGGACAGGGCAATACTCACAAGGCCAGACACGCCATGACGGATGTATTTTGACCACAGCAGCTTCCTAAATCATCTGCCAAAGGTGTTTATGATCATGACAATGAAACTATGACTCTATTAAGGAACAATGAAATGAGGATTAATCCTGAAAAAATATAATCTTCATTGAAAGGACTCTTTAAATATGGTCTTTGTGTCCCTACTCCATAGAACATAAGATAGGGATAAAGTTAGAGATGGGATTTGTGATTTCTTTGGCCTGGAACTCTCAGGTGAGGATTTTCCCTCTTATTAGTACAAGTAGATACACTCTTTGCAATTTAGAATATTAATGAGTTTGCAATGTAAAGTAGTGAGAGGTTAAATGATTTGTCCAGGGTCATATAGACAATATGTATAGAGGAAGGGCTTGAATCCAGCTCTTTAAGACCAGTTCTTCCCACTACATACATCTATATCATCCACTACTTAACTCAGCATATGATAAATAATACATATTTGTTGCTTGCTTGATTATAAGTGGTCATAGATTTAGTGGAATCATAGGTATTTCCATAAAAATGGAAATTTTAAGGTTTCCAAGGTAGTTATGCAATGGGAGGCAAACTCAACCATGGATTGGACTGATTCCTGCTAAAAGTGAAATACCTACAGAGAATATGAGGAGATGTTGCTGAAGGGTTCGGGAAGAACACAGTCAAGAATCCCACAAGATAAAAAAAAGGACACATTAATTAAAAACTATACCATCTGGTAATGGACTGATTGACTGATTCACTCATTCATTTATTCCTTCATATATTCATTCATCCTAGGCATCATCTCCCAAATGGTAAGAACATTAATCTATTGAAGTGATGTTTACTTTTTGAGGCAGGATGAAATGTGCTAGTATAATTATGACAACAGAAAAAGTGGTTGGATTTAGAGTAAGAGACTCTAGCTTTGAATTCTAGTCCTGCTACCTCCAGCAAATCATCTAACTTCTGCCTCTTCTCCTCTAAAATAAAGTCCTTTTCAGGAAGGTGGCTCTGTGCATATAAAACTGAACTTGTAATCAGGAAGATCTAAGTACATTTGCTGGTTGTATGACCTTGGCCAAGTGACCGAACTTCTATTTTGCCTCAGTTTCTTCAATTATAAGATAATAATAGCAAGTACCTCCCAGGGTTGTTATGAAAACCAAATGAGAAATACACTTAGCACAGTGTCTGGCACATGGTAGACATGATATAAATGCTTAATTCCCTCTCTACCCTTTCTTTCAGCTTTAAATCTATGATATTGTAAACTATAACTTCCTCAGAGTATGCCAGAGGCAATTTTTTACTAAGGGAATGTTCTCTTTGGAACAAAAATTTTGCCTGGGATATGTGCAGAGGACATAATGGTTATTCATAAGCCTTCTAACATGCCAGAGTTTTTGTTCCACCCAAGGCTTGCAATGAGGATAGGTGAGTTTTTGGCAGATCGTGGTCCTGCAGCTAGATGTTGAAAAGGAGGATTATGGATGTCAAACATACTGAGTTTGCCACCAAAAGTTAATTTGCTACTTTAATTCCCATAATCAGTGCATTGCTTTTCTGCCTGTTTCCTTTCCTGTATTTTACAGAGATGCCTGTCTTAGATACTTCCTAGGTGTGCGACTCTGAGAAAATCATCTAACCTCTTTGAAATTCATTTTCCTTGTCTAAAAAATGATGATAATAATAGCACCTACCTCAAAGGCGTGTGATGTGAAGATCGGATAAGATAACATATAAAGTGCTTTGCAAACCTTAAAGTAATATAAAAATGTTAGATAAAGTAACAAAAATAATGAGATAATAATTTATTATTATATTATTATTCTAAGTTATATTTTATTAATAATTATTAATTATTATAAGTTTATCTGGAAATGGGAAAGGCAAGAGAATGAGAAGATATAGTTGATAGAAAACTGAAAAAATATTCAGGCTATGTTATCCCATTGGATAACTAGGTATTTATCTTCAAATCTTTAGTTATATATTTTTGTTGCTGTCATTGCTGGATTTCTCCATTTGGTATCTGCTGCTTTTACAAATTCTCAGTATCGTCTCCGATTTCATTGAGTTTAATTGTTCCTGAACAGGAATCCTCTCCATGGAATCATTCCTGTTCCCCCATTCCTCCCCTTTCCCTATGGTTATTTAGCCTCTGCTTCACTCCATTCCTCTCTAGACTTTTCTCCTGGCTCTTGGAACATGATTTTCCATTATAAAATAGCAGCCTTTTCACCTTGAAGGATGACTCTAATCTGTGACCCTTTACTCAAAATGGATAGACTTTCCATTTTAAGGGAAAGTATTTAAGCCAGTCCTGTTTATTCTTCTGCATCTACAAACTTCTTCCTCCACTATACTCATGCGGTTATCCTCTTCTCTTTAACTTTCTTTTCACAGTTTATCTTTCTTCATTATAATGAAAGCTCTTTGAGCTTCTTCCTCCCCCTTTTTTAAGTGTTAAGCAAAATTCCTGGAGTAAGCATTCAATAAATTTTTTTGATTTGAAGACTTCTAGGATGCAGCATTCACTAGCCTCCAAAGGCAGTGCATCCCACTTTGGGTAGGACATAAATATAAGGGCATTTTTCATATGAAATCTAATTCACTTCTGGGCAAAATACAGTCATTGCTCCTTGTTCTGCCCTTACAAACACACTTGATAGCTCTTCAACATAATATTCATATACTTAAACACTTCTCTCCCAAGTTTTCTCCTAACCAGAACCTCAATAGATGGAAATCTATTTCATTCTCTATTATTTCCTAATTATGCCTAAAAGAACCTTCCTCTTCTTCCTTCCTACCCTATTAATCCCAATCAATAACTTACTAAATGTAGTACAGTATGCTGGGTAGAAAATGTAGAGCTATAGTAATTATCTTTATCTATCAAAAACTTTACAATCTAATAGAAATGAAACAGACATATAAAAATGGAAAGAAGTTTTCCTTAGGGGTAGAGGGATTTTGTTCAAATTCCACCTTTAATACTACAAGTGTGATCTTAGGCAAGACATTTAACTTTCTTAGACCTCATTGTCCTCCTTGGCAAAAAAGAAGGAATTGAAATGGAATGCTTCTGATGTCTCCTCTAACTCTAAGTCCATGATCCTCCCCCATGTAATTAGGAAATAAGAGAGAATGAAAGTGTTGAATTATATTGACTCAGTTACTCACTGTTCTAAGCCCTGCTTATCAGACAATGTTGGAGATGGCTCTGATGGGGAAGGAGACATCCAGTAAGCAATTTTTGTATCACCTGTCCTTTGTCATGTACTCCTATCTGCAAATTTTCACCTTTTTGCTATTTTGGGGAGGAATTGAGATGCAAGGTGGAAGTATCTGGATTATTTTACACTTTCCCCCAACCTTGAAGCCATTGCTAATTTGATCTTCAGTGATAAGCCTATTAATGAAATTATAGTAAAATCCTTTTAATTCTCTTTGTCCTAAGTTTTGTCAGGGTGAAAACCCAAATGAAGAATTTTCCTTTCAACAAAAGGGATACACAATAACAATTATTATTTATTTAGGAATAATGACTTATAAGTGCTTTCCTCACATTTTCTACTTTTTCTTTATTTCTGAGAATTTCCCTAAGGGTATATTATTTATTATTTATTAAGAGTAATTTATATAACTTATAAAATATTTTTCTACTTTTTCTAAAAAAAATCAGAATCTATATTTTATTACTTCCCAGATCTATTATATTCCTTAATTTTTAATGTGGATAGTTCCCACAACTTTCACAAAAACTGAATTTCTTTAAGGAAAATATCATTGTTTCCTTTGTTTTGGGGAGTAGGCAAAGATTCCTTGACAAGATGACTATTAAGATCTAAATCTTAATCAAAGATCAAAATGAGATGCAAGGAAATTGCACAACAATTTAAGTTTGAAAATCATTGAGTATTGAGTACACTTAGCACAATTAGAGATGTTCACTAGGACATAAATATAGTTTTGCTCAGATTCTGAGGAAGATTCCATATACTGATTTAGACTTTGAAATAGGTCTGGCCTTCCAGTCCAATTGGTATCAGAATAGAATTCTTATTTAGCAAGTAAGTAGTCATCCAGTCTCTGTTTGAGAACTATCACTGAGGGGAAATCCCACAGCCTCTTTAGTCAGCCAATGATTGCCTTAGATAAGATGTATAATTATATGAGGATTTCACAAACTTTAATAAAATATTAATGAGATTATATGTTAGAATGTTTCATTCCTGTATTTTAAACATGTGTTTTATTGAAATCTTAAAACAAATGTCAAAATTCTATGGTTTAACTACCCTAAATAATTGATAAACAAGGAACTGAATCCCACAAATTACTCCAAAAAGATAATGGGGAAAAGTTTTATTTGTGATGGTAATTTTTCCCTCTCAACCAGTCTTCTTTATCCCCCCAAGGCCAAATCAGTTCAAATTTTAGGACTCTTCTTCTCTGTCCTTTTCCCATTATTTTTTAATGGACCAAATGAGGTAAATTTCTTTAATAAGGAACCAGTCCTGTTTTATTATAAATTGTTTACCTTGTGTAAGCAAATTGCCCTAGTCCAGATATCTTAGCTATGCACATATACATCATTAAAAGTGCTGTTTTAAAAAGAAAGAACAGTTTGAGATCTCAGAAAGAGTTAACCATTTTCTAATCTGTGCAATTAAATGCAGTACATGGCTGAGTTTAGAAAACAAGTCTCTGTGTGGACCATCTGGCTAACAAGCTAATGGGCTTAGCAATTCAAGAATTCTGTACCAGTAATTTCAGACTTTCCACTCATCTGGAAGTTCCATGTCCTCCTACCAATTGTGTCTCAATACAAAGAGGAGTGCTTATCTCAGTTTTAATCCACTGGAGTGCTAATTTTAAATAAATACACCTCAGTCTCAGCCTAGAGAAGTCATTTTACAGAGATATAATTCTAATGGGCTTTAAAGAACTGGAAAAGAAAGTATCACTATCTTTAATTAAGTGGTCCATGTATGTCGTGAAGGTCCCTGTGATAGACTGACTAAAATGCCTGCCAATTTGATGAATACTATGCCTGTTTTAAAATCTAGAAGAAGGTAGAGATTAGGTCAAACAAAACTATTCCCCCTTGTCATGAGGCCCATGGCCCCAACTGCTTAGCTGCTAAGCTCTCTGCCAGTGCTTGGGGGAAAGACAGACATCTCAAAGCAAGCATTTGGGCCTTGTAGTCAGGGTCATAACATTTCTCAGGGAAACTAATGTGTGCATTTGAAGCTATAAAAAGTGCTATATAAAAAAAGAGATGCATATGTATGCTGGGGTGAAAAACTGTCTAAATTGGGAGTTCATAATCTGAAATCCACAGACTTCCAAAGGTTTCATGTATTTTCTTTTCAACTGTTACCTGTATTTAAATCTAATTTGCTATGTATGTTTTATTTTGTCCTTTTAAAGAATTATTTCAAGATGAGCTTGACAGACTTCAACTAATGTTAAACAAGTCCAAAGAAGCAAACAAACGAACAAAAAGTTAGGAACCCCTGGACTAAAGTTAAGAGCCTTCCACTTTTAATGAGTGGATTTAATACAATTATTTTCTAACTATAAAAACTTTTAAAATAATATTTTGTGTTCTTATAGTAATCGCATATAGGCCACTGAAAATTAAAACATCTTAATAATAATAGCAACAACATCTAGCATTTATGCAGTGCTTTTAGATTTGCAAAGTTATAAACATCTCATTCCCCACACATACACCTCACAACAATGCTGGGAGGGAGTTACTATTATTAACCCCATTTTACAGATGAGGAAACTGAGGTAGACAAAAGTTAAGTGATTTTTTTTATCCCAATAAAGTAACATAGCTAGTATGCTTCTGAGGTCAGATTTGAAGTCAGGTCTTCATGACTTCAGAAGCCATGCTCTCTCTACCCTGTCATCTCATTGCCCAAAATAGAAAAAGACTTAAAATTCTGCCAAAGAAATGTATTGAATAAGAAAACCTATCTGATATCTGCTTTTTATTCCTCTTCTGTTTCTCAGTCTTTTTGCAATCTGACTTTTGCAACCTCATCTCTTAACTGAAACTGTTGCCTAGAAAGTCACCAGTGATTTTGTGAGTGTCAAATTCAATGGGTTTTTTTCTTACTTGTTATGTTCTTGACCACGATCTGGCCTCTGACTCTGTTGTTCATCCCTTCATGATCTAATAGAAAGAATATTTCTGATCAATGAAGGAAGATGCTATCTGCATCCAGAGAAAGAACTTAGAATATGTAGAATAATTTTACATGCACACATAATTTATATTGTATGTATTTGACAAGTGTATATGTGTGTGCACACATCTATGATTTTACAAATTTGTATTTAATGGTAGGAATCTCTAGGATGGGGAAGATGGGAAGAAAAAATAAGGTGGGGAGGGGAAAGAAAGTAACATAACTTTAAAATTAATAGCAGTTTCATGTGCAATCTTCCCCTATTCCAATTCTGCTATGTTATGGAAATGCTTGTTTTCTTTTAAAGAAAGAATATTTCCCTTGGAATCCAAGGATCAAATTCTATCTTTGTTCCTTATTAACTATGTGATCTTTGGAAAATCATTAAATTTCCTTGAGCCTCAGTTTTTTCATTTGTAAAATAACTATTGGACTTATCTATTGTCCTTTATTTCTTTGTATGCTCCTTACTTCTCTCACTTTTTATTACACTCCTTTCATTTCTCCTCTTGTCTAACTGAGTTTGTTCCATCTCTCATGCTGTTATAATCTATATTTTGCCCTTTGGCCAAAAGCATACCCCAACATTTTGTTCTATATCTTTTTCTATTCTCTACTTCCTTTCTCTCAGTGATCTCTTCATCTTCCATGAATTCAATTATCTTCCCTGAGCAGATGACTCCCAGATTTATAAAATCTAACATCATTCTTTCTTCTGAGCTCCAGTCCCATATCACTATTCACTATCCATTCCTGTTGGACAGTGCCCAATGGATTCCTTATAGATATCTCAAGCTAAATTTATCCAAAATAGAAATCATTCTCTCCAATTAAAGCCATATTTCCCCCTAAATTCACTGTTTCTGTGAAAGGGAATCATCATTCTTCCTATCACTTGAATCTTAAACTTTGTTATTCACAAATTTTTACACTTTCTGATCTCCTAAATCCAAATAGTTTCCAATACTTATCTACTTTATCATTACATCTATAGTACTCATCTTTTCTCCAGCTTTTATTCCAGTAAAGGCTCTACTCCCTTCTCTCTTGGATTTTTGTAATAGCTTATTAATTTGCCTCCTTGCTTCTAGTTTTTCCTTTGTCCATCTATCTTCCACTCAGGTATAGAACTAATACTCCTAACAGAGCTGCTAGACAATTTTTCCAAGTATATTATATATTACCTCCTTTCATATAGTTTACTTGCCCAGCATACTGGCTTATTTGTTCTTGCTAATATATGAAATCCCATCTATTTTGCTGTGTCTTTGTACAGGCTGTATCCCATGTCAAATTCATTCCTTATTCTCCTCTGACTCTCAGCATCCCTAGTTTACATCGAAGTTCAATTTTACCTCACAATAATGCTGATACCAATTGCCATTCCCTTCTTCCCTAGTGGAAGTTGGTGTTCCCTCTGAAATTATAAATATATATATAGAAATATATATGTATATATATACATATATTTGCATATTATACATAATATAAATTTATATTTTGTTTTATAAATTTATAGATTATTTGTATTTTTATATTATTTACGTACATATATATTTGTCATTTTGTATATTTTGTTTCTATATTCTTAGGAAACTAATTTCTTGTCCACAAGCAATCATTCCTTCTTTCCTGACCAAAAGAGTTGTGTTTAATTTTTACGTTAAATCAGTAGGGTCTAGAAGAAAGAACAATGAGCAATGGATTGAAAGTCACTACAACTTGTTCTGTTTCTGCTGCTACTTATATGTGTAACTTTTAGAAGCTTCTTCATTTACAGAATGTAGAAATCTGCCCCCGCTAAATAGATACTGGACTGGGGTGTTGTGAAAGAAACATGAGATGATCCCTGTGGAAATGCTTCAAAATAAATAAAATTATTTAGCAACCATGCTGATGCATCATTTGTGTCAGTGTGAAATACATACTATCAGGAACATGTTGTTTGTTGTTACTGTTTTTAAAATCCTTTACTTGGTGTTGAGAGTTGTGCAGACATTGACTCCTACGTAGTTTTTCTTCACTATTTTCTATTCCAGTCACATTGGCTGCTAGCTGTCCATCTTGCATTTCCTACTTTGTACACTTCTATAT
Source organism: Sminthopsis crassicaudata (assembly GCF_048593235.1). Taxonomy (NCBI): domain Eukaryota; kingdom Metazoa; phylum Chordata; class Mammalia; order Dasyuromorphia; family Dasyuridae; genus Sminthopsis; species Sminthopsis crassicaudata. Next base: position 163,903,428 of record NC_133618.1, read on the forward strand.
TTTTTTCTTCTCTATCATTTTGGGGAATCTCCAGTTTCTTCCAAAGTACAATTCAGTTTTAGAAGGATTTTTCTTCAATCTAAGGCAGTTGGGTGGTTCAGTGGATAGAGTATTAAGAATTCAGGAGGACCTGAATTTAAGTCCTGTCCAAGATATTGTCTGCCTCTGTTTCCATACAATAGGGATCATAATAGCATCTACCTCACAAGGTTATAAGACTCAAATTATACTATATTTTAAAAATCAGTACAATTCTTATCACACAATATAGCTCCTTAAAAATGTTTGTTCTCTTTCCAATTATGAGCATTCTCTTCTTCTTGAAATTACTTTGCATGAACTTTTTAATTAACCTGGGTACATGCTATATGTTTCTTTTCTAGACGATATGATCATCACGCTCAAAAACTGCTTATTTTAGTCTTTGCATCTCTAAAACCTAAGTTGAATCCGGCACATAAAAGTCACTTAATTTGTTGAATCAAATAAATACTGAAATATAAGTTTTATTTGTGGAAAGGGTCAATTTGTAGTTTGATGTAATTGGTAAATATACACTCTTCAATTTGCCTTTTAATCATTTAGTTCTTCTTAAAGAAAACATGGCTCATGAGTTCCTTAAGATTCTACAGAGAAAAAGAGAGAGTTCTGGATAATCAAATGACTAAAAGATTGTCTTTAGAGGTAAAGCTGACTTTTTCCTCAGAAGTAGAACCTCTCCATATTCACATCACCCCATCCCATCACTGTAATGATCCAAATATCTCCTAATTTACATGACTGAAGTAGTTCACATTGGTCTTAAATGCCTTTTTATTTTCTATGATATGACATTTTAAAAGGTGTATAGACCTAAAAACATGGTTATCGTTATCTGTATCTTTTCAAACTCTGCTTGCTAGGAAGGTGTTCGCATCAGCACTCTCTAACTTCCTTCCATGCTGTCTTTCACAGTTAGTCCCCTGCTAGTTGCTGTTTTGCACGTTAATGTACTGGATACATGAGAGGAATTTCTTACAAATTCTGCAATCACCAAATCCATTTTCTAAGATTTCAACCTAAGTACCCAGAAATAATAGGCCAGATTTCTCATCAGAAAGCTTGGATGCTTCTAGATGGGTAGGGCTTGGCTTTCAATGCTTTCATTTTATGTCTTGTTATAGTTTGAAAACATAGGTCTTGACAAATGAAGCCTTTGTTTTGGAAACGATAAACTCAATTTTTCCCATAAGTTCTGTTGAGGCCTTTCAACAAAGGGACTGGAATATAAATATAAAGGAAATGTCTTATCCAATCAAATCCATCTTTATAGCTAACTGGTAGAATTCAGTTAAATACAATAACTACAGAAAGAATGAATGTATTAGGAATTTATCCCATTTAAGGTATCATATTGGACTTTGTGAAAGTAACAAGCCAGAGACAAGGCACCACTCTTAAGGGGCTTAATTAATAATAATTAAAATTGTTATTATTATAGCTAATATTTATATAGTACTCTTAAGTTTTGCAGAGTGCTTCAAGAGCTATTCCACCTGATTATCACAACATCTTAGGAAGTAGGTGCTGTTATTAAAAAAACTTAGAAACTGAAGCTGAGAGAAATAAAATGACTTGTTCAGGATTACACAGCTAGTAAGTGGCTAAGGTGGATATTGAAAAAAAATTTCCCAATTCCAAGTACAGCACTATATAATGTGCCACTTAACTGCCTTGAATAATTTTCAAGGAGAGATGTACACAAATACTTATAATACAAGGCTAAATACTTTAAGAGAGGTATAACTAGTTCTCTGGAAAGACAAATGAGAAAAGTCATCATGGACAATGCAGCCTTCAAAGTGAGTTTTAGATGACATGTGGTATTGTGCTACAGAGGAACTAGTCAGAGAAGGAATTCTATGAAAAGAGATTTATATGATCAAGGACAATTCAAGTAATTGCATAACTTGTTTTTACTGTTCTCTGTTGCTCACATAGCTTCAGAGCAAACCTTTCAAGATGATAAACGTCATCAAGATCAGTACTGATATCTTTGGAATAACCACTTTAATTGCAAAGTGCTACTGGGGAAAGGTCCAAAGGAAATGCAAATAGGAGACACAAAACAAATCTGATTTCTTGGAAATTCCAGAAATAAAATGATCACTATCTAGAGACTTGATAGATCAGTGGTCCTAAAAATCTAGAGGGATGTGTGCGTGCGTGTGTGTGTGTGTGTGTGTGTGTGTGTGTGTGCTGACTTGGGTGAAAGGGGGAAGTGTTACTGTTACTATTACTTCTGTTTTGTTTCAAAAACAATTCCAAAGGTTCAACATAATTTGAGAGATCATCAACTGAAATACAGGAAAGGGACTTTGAATTTGAATTTTATAAGATATTTTAAAAGATAATTTAGTCATCATGTAATCATGGGATCAAAAAAATATTATCTCCTGGAGGGCAGGGGCTTTTGTAAAAACATCCCAACCATGAGAGGCTTGGTAAATAGTAGGCATTTAACAAATGCTCTGTGATAGATTAATGTCTCTTCTATTTGGAAGGGGCTGAGGAGATTATTTATATCTATCTCTTTCCTATATTCACAGATTAGAAAATTAAGGTTCAGAGTGACCAAGTGACTCACTTAAAGACACAATTGTTATAAATAGTTAAACTAGAATTAAAAATTAATTCTTCTGACTCCAAAAATTTTAGTTACATCAATCCAATAAGCATTCATTAAGCTAGGTACAAAACATTGTGTGAGGTTCTGGGGACCCACAGATAAAATGAATTGTTCCTCCACAAGCCCTATCCTGCTCCCAAAATAATGCCTGACCTCAAGGTGTTCATATTTTACTACGTTAGGGCCATACAACTTGAAACATCTTGAACCACTTTTAGAGATCGTTTAATCTAATCCCCTCATTGCAAAAATGAGAAAGCAAAAATCTCAGTGAGGACTAAAGATTTCATGACTTATGGGGACTTGAATCCATGACTTTTGGCTTTGAATACAGAGCTCAATCAGTCAATGCAACAATGTTTCTTGAGGTTTTCCTTGTAGGATCTCTTTCCAGAGGTGATCAATAGACTCTTTCAATCAATATTTTCCCCTCTGTTTCTAATTTTAGTCTTATCTGGATAATTTCTTATTGGTCTTTTTAGAGCTAGGATGGATCATCCATCCTTTCATTCTAGCGATGTGATCAGGCAATGATCTCTTTTTCAGGTAATTTATAAGACTAATGATGTTAGTTATTGTTTTATTATTAAATCCGTTTTGCCATATGCAATTGATAGGACTCTGGAATTTAGATCTGTAAGAGAACCTGACAATCGAGTTGTCATCTGTAACATATTGAAGCAGGCTTACACTTACCATGTATCTTTCTATAACCCTTTGGGTTATTTGTAAATCCATGTTTCCCCTAAACATTTTTCACTGAGTTTGTGGCTGGGGACTAATTACAACACTTACTGAACAAACAACACATAGATCATGCTGCATATTTTAATAAAAAGTTGCTCTGACAGATTTCACAGGGACAGGAGAAATGAGGTATCAGAGTATTTGCAATGTAGAGCAAGTTCATCATTATGGAAATCGGAGCTCAAAATGAAAGGAAACTGCTTATTAAATTAAACTTCTGGGCATCTGAGTCTTAAATCTAAGAATATTTTCTAAGGCAAACTAATACCTGGTTATTTTTCCTCCCACCATGACCCCAACTTCAACTTCAAGACCATTTTTGTTCTTTGAAGCAAGTGAACAAATATTAGAGAAATGAAATCAGTGCTACTCATGTACTGCCTCTGGCTATAAGATGATTCTTGTGGAATAATCATTAAAATTAATTCCAAAGATGAGTTTCAAGCAATAAACATGAAACATTAGTTTTTTTTTCTTTTCCCTAAAAATTTTATGTATGTCTTTTACTTTTGTATTATAGGCATTTGTGTTACCTTCTCTCACCCTTTAACTTGAAACAAAACCTTCCCCTTTAAAAATGAAAAAACAATAGGCAAATATTATTAGTACAGTAATTACAAATGAGATAAGTATGCAACAGTCTGTTTTTTTAATTTTCCATATTTCTCTTGAAAAAGTGCAGGAAAGTGAAACATTAATTCTATAAAAAGATTTCTTTCCAAGAGATGATTTTAAGATATGAACCTCAAGGAAGTTGAGGATATAACAAAAGTATCTACATATATATATATATATATATATATGTGTGTGTGCATACAAATATTTTAATATTACTGTTTGTATTACAAAAAAAACTAGAAATGAAGTTGGCATCCATTAGTTGGGAAATAACTGTGGCATATGAATAAAATGAAATAATATTACATAAGAAACAAGTGATATGAGGATTTCAGGGACAATTCGAAAGACTGATATGAAATGATGCAGAGTTAAGAAAGCAGAACCAAGAAAGTAACACATAAAATGAATAAAATAATATAAATGAAAATTACAATAAAAGATAGTTACATTCTTTTCAATGACAAAACTAAATGATAAGAGACATTTTCACATTGTTGGTAGAAGACTACATGTGTTGCTAATGCAATTATTATGTTGATTTACATTGCATGCTAGTTTTAACTTTTTGACTTGGGTATTTTTATTTTTTGCAGCTATTTAGAGTTGTCTTTAAAGGATTAGGGAGTACTTTTAAAATAATTAATATAGAAATCCACTAGTAAAATGTCAAAAATAAAAAATGAATATAACTACAAAGTACCTTTTACAGAAAAATAAAATACATATACACAAATACAACACACCATGTGAAAACCTGGAGACATATAGAATAAGAAAACTAAACTTGGAAATAAAGTTCTGAATTATAAAAGTTCCTGTGGAAAAACTGTTAGAGGACAAAATGTTTGGGAAAAAAGCATCTTGAAAAAGTAGCTGCTTTCTTATTTAGAATTCTACATTCAACCAACAAATTTGTCTTTATTCTGACATTTGTTCATGGTTTTAGACCTGCATAAATCTAATTTTCTTCTCTTCAAGAGCAAATGTCAGCACAGACAGGATCCCATGTTTGTCACTTCAGAACTCTGACCTGAAGCCATGAGTTAAACAGTGAAAAGAGAAGAAAAGAAAAAAAAATGGTACACTACTTATCAGAAGCGTCATCATCGAGGGCATGGGTGACTCTTGGCTATGTCTTTTCTATATAGACTTCTCTTGAAAAAAATGTTTTGTTGATGTTTTTATGTCTTATGTCACTGTCAGTTTTCAAAACCTTTCTCCCCTATCTGAATTCCCTCAATTAAACAATTGACAGCACCCACAATATTTTTTGCCTGAGATCTGATAGTTCTCTATAAAAGAGGAAGTATACTTCATCACCAGCCTACCTTTCTCTCCCTGAACCAACATAATTGATCATTGTCTTAATTTGAATTCTTATAGTTTCCTTTGTATTAGTGTTAGTTTTTGCATATATTGTTATTTTGGTTCTGACTGTATCAATTCTTTAGGCTTACTACCAAGTAAGTAAGAGAATTGAAAAGATATGCTAAATTTAGGGAATCATAGGATCATAAATTTATAGCTGGAATGGATCTCAGGGCATGACTTAATGTAATACTTTTGAGAATGTTTAGCCAGGAGAAGACAAGACTTTTAAAAAGTCATGATAGTATCTGATATTTGAAGGGTTGCCATGTGAAAAAGAAAGGATTAAATTTATTCTGCTTAACTCCAGAGGGGAGTACCAACATCAATGGGTGGAAATTACAGAGAAAAAAAACTTTAATTTGAGATAGAGAAAAAAAATAATAATTAAACTTTTCAAAGGAGATGGTTAAGAAGATAGAAAATTGTCTAACTTTGGAAGTCTTCTAACAAAAGCTAGATAACTACTTATTTCAGTGTGTGAAAGGGATTCTTAGTTGGCTGTGAGTTGAACCATATTGTCTTTAATAGCTTTTCCAGGTACATTTTTGACCTCTGGAATTTTAGGAAGTGTATTTTAGGTTGGGACACAGTCCATGCAAAAGGAATAGAAACAAGATGAAACTTTGAGTAATAGGAATAGCAAAGTGGCCAGTTTGTATGTAATAAGCTGAGAAGTAAGCCCATGGAGGGTTTCAAATATCATATGGAAAATTTTGAATACATCTTAGAAACCATAAAGAAACACCTGAATTTCTTGAATAGGGGAGTGGTGTGGTCAGACTCGTTTGGGGAAAGATGAGGTAGGTAAAGAAGACTATTGAGGCAAGTATACCAAGGTGGCTTTTGCAATAGTCCAATCAAGAAGGTATAAATTAAATTGGAATGGAATTAATAATAAATGGAAAAGGGGGCTAAGCCTGGGAGTGAGGGTAAGGGAAGGCTCGAGGATGTCTGATGTGATTCACAAATGACAAGAAAGGGTAGTGCCCTTGATAAAAATAGGGAAGTTAGGAAAGTAGGTAAATTTGGCAGGCGAAGGGGATAATGTAGAAAGCTTAATTTGGATATTTGAGTTTGAAATATCTATGAAATATCCAAGTAAAGATGTTTACCAGTATTTGGTGAAGTTTAGTAGAACTTCTAATTATATAAGTATGGGAGTCACCTGTAATGCTTATGGGTGAGAATTGATGACATCACAGAGAAGATGTGGAGGAAAAAGAAAATATGCTAATGTTTTAGAGTACTTCCACATTTAAAAGACTGAATAAGGATGATAATCTAGGAAAGGAGTACCTTTTCCTAGTACATAACCAGACATGTGGGAGAAGACAGAAGACACTCTGCAGAGAAACAGAGACAGAGACAGAGGAAATGACAAAAAGAGAGAAAGAGAGAGAAAAGAGAGAGATAGGTTAATATTATTAAAACATCAAATGCTGCAGAGAGCTTGAACAGTTGCATTATTAGAAAGTTTTTCTATCTCAAAGAAAAGTTTTCTTCTCTGTAACTTTCACTCATTGGTTCCAGTTCTTCTCTGTGAAGCTAAGCACACTGAAGTCTGAAGAAAGGCAATTGAATTTGACATTTTCAGAGATCATTGGGAACTTTAGAAAAACAGTTTCAGTTAAATGATAAGATTGGAAACCATATTGCAAAAAAAAAAGTGAATGAGAGGAGAACTGAAAGCAATGCACTTAGCAGCTTTTCCTAGGAGTTTGACTATATGAAATAGCTTAATGGACTGATTGAGTCAAGTGGATAATTTTCAAAGAAAATGAGAAAACATGGTCATTTCTAATCTGGAAGTAAGTGAAATCATAGGATTTAGAGCTGAAAGGAATTGAGATAATTTTTATATAATCCCACCTTATTACATATGGGGGAAAGAGAACTGAAGAAGCTTAGATGACTTGCTTTAGATCACAATGGAATAAGTAGATATAGGTTTCATCAGTTTTCTGCCTTTAATTCTAATTCTCTTTATACTACCCCATAACACTTCCTAACATTTAATTTGTACTTTTCCTATTGCTTCCTCATAAT